>NW_013568498.1:7309-7571 GCF_000499745.2 Eimeria mitis
CAGCTAGCTAGCTAGCTAGGTATATTTTTATATATTTATCTATCTAGCTGGCTAGCTGGAGAGATACATGTGTGTTAGTTTGGGGGGAAACGGGCAGGTAACGGGCTAGCTAGCTAGCTGGCTAGCTAGCTAGCTGGGTAGGTGGATGGCTTGCTGGTTAAGAAGAGATGAGTAGCTAGCTAGCTGGCTAGCTAGCTGGCTAGCTAGCTGGCTAGCTAGCTAACTAGCTAGTAAGGATGTGAGGCTATATATATATATATAT
>NW_013568498.1:9674-10004 GCF_000499745.2 Eimeria mitis
AAACCCTAAACCCTAAACCCTAAACCCTAAACCCTAAACCCTAAACCCTAAACCCTAAACCCTAGATGGCTTGAGCTGTACATACAGCTGGATGGGGGCCCTTGGAGGCCCCCCCTCTTTTTCTTATTCTTTTTTGCTGCTGCAGCTCCGCAACCATGCTGCTGCTGTTGCTGCTGCTGCTGCTGCTGCTGCTGCTGCAGGCAGCGCAGCAGCAACAGCAGCAGGCATTGGGGTTTGTTGTTTCTCCCCTTAATACTGACGCAGCAGCAGCAGCAGCAGCAGCATCTCCACCAGCAGCAGCAGCAACAGCAGCAGCAGCAGCAGCAACAA
>NW_013568498.1:10104-10315 GCF_000499745.2 Eimeria mitis
CTACTGACGCAGCAGCAGCAGCAGCAGCAGCAGCAGCATCTCCACCAGCAGCAGCAGCAACAGCAGCAGCAGCAGCAGCAACAAGAGCAGCAGTAGCAACAGCAACAGCAGCAGCAGCAGCAGCAGGGTCTTTCTCCTTCCCTTTATTCTCTCCTTCCAATGAAATAAATAAAATAAATAAAATAAATAAAATAAATAAAATAAATAAAAT
>NW_013568498.1:10415-10540 GCF_000499745.2 Eimeria mitis
GCAGCAGCAGCAGCAGCAGCAGCAGCAGCAGCAGGGCCTCTCTACTCTTTAGGGTCTTTATTCTCTCCTTCCAATGAAATAAATAAAATAAATAAAATAAATAAAATAAATAAAATAAATAAAAT
>NW_013568498.1:10640-10825 GCF_000499745.2 Eimeria mitis
CCTTGGGGGCCCCCAGCGGCGTGATGGGCGGGGAGGGGCAGCAGCAGGGTCGGGCTGAAGGTATCTTTTCCTTTAAGGGTTTGCTGCAGCTGTTTGCTGGCCGAGAGATGGCTAATGCTGCTGCTGCTGCTGCTGCTGCTGCTGCTGATCCTGCTGCTGCAGCAGCTGCAGCAGCAGCAGCAGCA
>NW_013568498.1:10925-11124 GCF_000499745.2 Eimeria mitis
GGTCGGGCTGAAGGTACCTTTTCCTTTAAGGGTTTGCTGCAGCTGTTTGCTGGCCGAGAGATGGCTACTGCTGCTGCTGCTGCTGCTGCTGCTGCTGCTGATCCTGCTGCTGCAGCAGCTGCAGCAGCAGCAGCAGCAGCAGCAGCAGACCAACAGAATGAATCAGATGACCCGTTTGAAAACGAACCGCCATTGCTTG
>NW_013568498.1:11924-12115 GCF_000499745.2 Eimeria mitis
TTGCTGTCTTGGTGCTGGTTGGGGGGTCGGGTTTACCTGCTGTTGGTGGGTCGCGCTGCTGGTGTGCATGCTTGCTGCTGCAACTGCTGCTGCTGCTGCTGCTGCTGCTGCAGTAGCTGCTGCTGCTGCTGCTGCTGCAGTAGCTGCTGCTGCTGCTGCTGCTGCTGCTTACGTGTTTATCGTTGCTGGTG
>NW_013568498.1:12175-12469 GCF_000499745.2 Eimeria mitis
TTTAGGGTTTAGGGTTTAGCGTTTAGGGTTTAGGGTTTAGGGTTTAGGGTTTGTGTTTAGGGGGGGAAGGCGGCGTTCGGGTGTCTGTACGGGATGAGCATTGTGGGCTCTCTGTCTCTCTATCTGCTGCTTAACCTCATGTCTAGAGTAAGGGTTTAGGGTTTAGGGTTTAGGGTTTAGGGTTTGGCCCTAGGGTTTAGGGTTTAGGGTTTGACCCTAGGGTTTAGGGTTTAGGGTTTAGGGTTATATATATATATATATATATATATATATATATATATATATATATATATA
>NW_013568498.1:12496-12821 GCF_000499745.2 Eimeria mitis
ATATATACATTAGGAGACAGAGACAGCGACACAGAGGAGAGAAAGAGAAAGAAGTAGAGACAGAAGGAGACAGAAAGAGAAAAAAACAAAAAAAAGAAAAAAGAGAGACAGAAGGAGAGACAGAAAAAAAAAACAAAGACAGGAGGGGCTGTCTCCTGCATATCTTTGCTGCATCTCTTCATACTTCTGCTGCTGTTGTTTCTGCTGCTGCTGTTGCTGCTGCTGCTGCTTCTGCTGCTTTGTTTCTGCTGCTGCTGCCTTTCTTTCTGCCGCTGCTGCTGCTGCTGCTGCTGCTGCTGCTGCTGCTGCTGCTGCTGCTGCTGCT
>NW_013568498.1:12917-13107 GCF_000499745.2 Eimeria mitis
TGGGAGCAGCAGCAGCAACGGTGCTGATGCAGCGGGGCAGTCTGCTGCGCTTCTTGTTTGCTGCTGCTGGAGCCACCTGGGCCACATACAGTGCTGCTGCACTCTTCGAGACCGTCAGTTTATATATATATATATATATATATATATACATATATATATATATATATATATATATATATATGTGTGTGTG
>NW_013568499.1:0-274 GCF_000499745.2 Eimeria mitis
GCTGCTGCTGCTGCTGGTGAGAGGCTGTCTCTTTGTTGTTTTGTTGCTGCTGCAGGGGGCGATACATCCGGTTGCTGCTGCTGCAGCAGCTGCCACCATAGCGAGCGTCACAGCAGCAGCAGCAGCAGCAGCAGTTGCAGCAGCTGCAGCAGCAGCAACCGCCACACTTGGCGCTGCTGCTGCTGCTGCTGCTGTCGGCCGGATAGCTTCGGAGCTGCAATGAGAAGGGAGAGCAGCAAGGGGACTCCTGCAGCAGCAGCAGCAGCAGCAGCAA
>NW_013568499.1:609-807 GCF_000499745.2 Eimeria mitis
CCAAGCCCTTCAAGCTGATGCTGCTGCTGCTGCTGCTGCTGCTGCTGCAGCAGGAGCTGCTGCTGCTGCTGCTGCTCCGAGCTGCTCACACTGCAGCATGAATCTACCACGATCTTATAGAATAACCGATGCAGCAGCAGCAAGTGCAGCAGCAGCAGATGCAGCAGCAGCAGCAGCAGCAGCAGACACTGCAGCAGC
>NW_013568500.1:0-281 GCF_000499745.2 Eimeria mitis
TTTTTATTATTTTTATTATCTTTTTTTTTATTTTTTTTATAATTATTAACAAATCTTACACAAGCTTAATGTTTTTTATTATTATTATTTTATTTATTATTATTTTTTTATTTTTATTTTTATTTTTATTTTTATTTTTATTTTTATATCTCACTAAGATATAAAAAAGAGTAAACAACTGTATATTCTTCTTTTTATTATAAAGAAGTGTCATCAGCTGCTTTTGCTTCTCTTTCTTTTTCTTTTTTTTTTCTTTTTTTTTTTTTTTTTTTTTTTTTTTT
>NW_013568500.1:381-897 GCF_000499745.2 Eimeria mitis
TAGTAGTATAAATAGTTAGTTTATTAATAATAATAAAAATATAAACAAAAATAAAAATAAAAATAAAAACAAAAACAAAAACAAAAACAATAATCTTATTAATGTATTAATGATAATATCGCCATTACTAAAAAAAAAAATAAATAAAATAAAAATAAAAACAACATTCCTATTATTTAGGATTATTATTGTTGTTACTATTCCTATTATTATTTTTTATTATTTTTTTTATTTTTTTTTTATTTTTTTATTATAATTCTTAATATTATTATTTTTATTTTAATAATAATTATTATAATGTTATATATGCGCTGCTCGTATACCCCCCCTACTACTGTTTGTGAGTTGAGTGGGTTTTTTGTGTTTGTGGCTATTTGTATGATTGTATGAATAAATAAAAAAGAAATAAATAAAAAAATAAATATATTTTAATATTTTATTCGTTCAAAAAGAAGAACAGAAGAAAATACAAACACAAGCCACGGGGTGTATAGGCAGCTGTCGATGCTGGTTGCT
>NW_013568501.1:0-1641 GCF_000499745.2 Eimeria mitis
ACATTTGTTGCAGCCTGTGCTGCTTCTGTTGCTGCTGATGCAGCAGCATGAGCGACATCTGTTGCTGCTGCTGCTGCTGCTGCTGCTGCTGCTGTGGGTGCTGCTGCTGCATGCAGCTGGCAGCAGCAAAGGGGGATGCGGGGGGCTGCAGAGAAAGAGAAGAAAGAAGAAGGGGTTTAAGAAGACGAACGCAGCACACAGCGTCATGAATTATATTTTTTTTTTAGGGTTTAGGGTTTAGGGTTTAGGGTTTAGGGTTTAGGGTTTAGGGTTTAGGTTTTCTCTGCAGCAGCAAGCTGAGAGGAGAACAACAAAGATATATAAAAGGGTTTAGGGTTTATATTCCTTTTTATTTCTCTTAGTTTAGTTTATATATATAAATGTATTTATATATATATATATAAATATATATATATTTATATATACATATATATATGAGGTGTATAGACACCGCGTATATATGAGGGGGTGTATGCAGCTGTATGTTGCCGCAAAAAAACAAAAAAAAGAGAGCAATTCGATGCTATAAATACGAAAATAAATCGTAAATTAAATAAAAAAAATAAAAAAATAAATATTTTATATAAATAAATATTTTATTTATTTTTTTTCGTCGCTGAAGGCAACAAAAACACACACACATACACCCGGGGTGTTGACACGGTGGAGAAATGCGTCTTTCTCTGCGCTCTCATGAGCTAGATAAACACAAAAAAGACAAAAAAATATATAATTTAATTTATTTAATTAAATAAATTAATTAATTTCAGAAAAAATAAACTTTTTTCACCGCAAGGATTCAAACAAATACCCTAAAGCCCTACCACTGGTCTGGTGGCGGTCTGTTGCGGTGGTTTAGGGTTTAGGGTGTAAATATATATATAGAGCTGGGGTGTATAGGCAGCTTTTTTTTTATTTCTTTTGTATTTATTTAATTATTTATTTAATTATTTATTTATTTTTTATTTTAAAACACAAAAATTTATCCTTTTTTCTGCAGTTTTAGCGGCTTAGGAGCCCTAAACCCTAAACCCTAAACCCTAAACCCTAAACTATGGTGGGGTGTATACGCAGCTAGACGATGAAATAAATGTATCTTTATATTAAAATAAAATTAAAAAATAATAAATTATATATTATTTATATTTTATTATAGTCAATATGGCTTTGTTTAAACCCCAAACCCTAAACCCTAAACCCTAAACCCTAAACCCTAAACCCTAAACCCTCATCTGCATATGTTGTTATGTTATAAACAACGATACACTCTATCCCCCTCCTCTTCTTTATTCTTTTCTTTCTCCTTTTTATCCAAGTAAAACCCTAAACCCTAAACCCTAAACCCTAAACCCTAGACCAGGAGCTGTAGTAGCTGCAAGAGGGTTTACTAACGGCCTCGCCAGTGCCCTAAACCCTAAACCCTAAACCCTAAACCCTAAACCCTAAAACCCTAAACCATAAACCCTAAACCCTAAACCCTCAAAACAATATGATATACCTCATAATAAACTAAACCCTAAACCCTAAACCCTTGAATAAAGCGGAGGGGCTATCACCCGCCATATATATATATATATATATATATATATATATATATATATATATATATATATATATATATAATATTTTATATATATATAT
>NW_013568501.1:6120-6338 GCF_000499745.2 Eimeria mitis
TGCTGTTGCTGCTGCTGCTGCTGCTTGCGGCCTAGCAGCTGCCAGAGGGGGCAGCAGAGCAGCAGCAGAAGGTCTGCAGAGACTCCCTCCTCTGCTGCTGCTGCTGCTGCTGCTGCATGCGCTGCGAGGGGCTGCATCCTGGGCGCCAAGCAGCAGCAGCAGCAGCAAATTGTGTTGCTGCAGCAGCAGCAGTTGTTGCTGCTGCTGCTAGTTTATGC
>NW_013568501.1:6589-6930 GCF_000499745.2 Eimeria mitis
GCAGCAGCAGCAGCAGCAAGTGGGGCTGCTTCCTCATCTTCATTGTTGCTGCTATCCTCGTCGGCGTTGCTGCTGCTGCAGGGAGCAGCTTCTCCTTACGAGTGCTCACGCTGCTGCTGCTGCTGCTGCTGCTGCTGCAGCAAGTGTTGGTGCAGCAGCAGCAGCAAATTGTGTTGCTGCAGCAGCAGCAGTTGTTGCTGCTGCTGCTAGTTTATGCGGCTAGCGCTCTGTGTGGTGTTGTTAGTTTCCATAGGGCCGAATCTTTCCTGCAGCAGCAGCAGCAGCACAATAGCAGCTATAATCCTGTGAAAAAGAAATCGATGAGATATTTAAATTAAACA
>NW_013568501.1:9343-11360 GCF_000499745.2 Eimeria mitis
TTTGTCTTTTGTCTTTGTCTTTTGTCTTTGTCTTTTGGCTGTTGTCTTTGTCTTTTGTCTTTGTCTTTATCTTTTGTCTTTTGGCTTTGTCTTTGTCTTTGTCTTTTGTATTTTTGTCTTTGTCTTTTGTCTTTGTCTTTTGCCTTTTGTATTTTGGATTTGTCTTTGTTTTTTGTCTTTGCCTTTGTCTTTGTCTTTGTCTTTGTCTTTTGTCTTTTTTCTTTCTCTTTTGCTTTGTCTTTGTCTTTTGTATTTTGTCTTTGTCTTTTGTATTTTGTCTTTTGTCTTTGTCTTTTGTATTTTTGTCTCTGTCTTTTGTCTTTGTCTTTGTCGTTGTCTTTTGTTTTTTTTTGTCTCTGTCTTTAGTTTTTTTTTTGTTTTTGTCTTTGTCTTTGTCTTTGCTTTGTCTCTGGGTTTTTGTCTTTTGTTTTGTTTTCAGTTTTTCTTTGTTTGTCTTTGCCGTTGTCTTTAGTTTTGTTTTTTGTTTTTTGTTTTTGTTTTTGTTTTTTGTTTTTGTTTTCTTGTTTTATTTTTATTATATCTATTTTCCATTTGTCTTTATTTTTATTATTTTTGTCTTTATTATATTTATTATTATTGTTGCTGCTGCTGCTGCTGCTGCTGCTGCTGCTGCTGCTGCTGCTGCTGCTGTTCCTCTTGCAGCAGCAGCAGCAGCAGCAGCAGCAATATCTATCTTTCCCGTGGCTTCTTTTTTTTAATTTTTTCTGTCCGTCCTCTTCCTGCTGCTGCTGCTGCTCCTCCTCCTCATCCTCCTCTCCCCCTCCTGCTGCTGCTGCTGCTGCTGCTGCTGCTGCTGCTGCTGCTGCTGCTTCAGGTTTGGTTTGTCTCCGTTGTATCGTTTCTTGCTAGACGTCTGCAGCACTTACATTCACTTTGCGCTGCGCACCGCCTGGCTCTTTCAGAGCTTTGTAGAAGACAAAATACCAGGTCTGCTGCTGCTGCTGCTGCTGCTGCTGCTGTTGCTGCTGCTGCTGGGGGTGGTGGTGGTGGTGGTGGTTGTGGTGGTTGTGGTGTAGATGGTTCGTTCGTGCTGTTTTTATTGCTGCTGCTGCTGCTGTTGCTGCTTCTTCTTTTGCTGTAACGTCACCTTCTGCTGCTGCTGCTGCTGTTCCTGCTGCTGCTGTTCCTGCTGCTGCTGCTGCTGCTGCTGCTGCTGCTGCAGGGCTAGAAGAGGCAGCACAGAAGATGACGCAGGAGGTGGAGATGGCTTTGGTTAACAGCAAACCCTTCGGCCACGCAATGTATGCGCGCTCAGCTAGCAGCAGCAGCAGCAGCAGCAGCAGCAGCAGCAGCAGCAGCAGCAGCAGCGGCAGCGGGGGGAAGGGTGGAAATGGTACTAGGAGTCTTTCTGCTGTGATAGGTCAGACACACCAGCAGCAGCAGCAGCAGCAGCAGCAGCAGCAGCAAAAAAGACAACCCCACACAGATCTATTCAAAAGACACACGCTGCTGCACCTGCTCTGGCAGCAGCAGCAGCAGCAGCAAATAGCGCAGCAGCAGCTGCTGCGCCTCTCCCTCGCTATGTGTGCTGCTGATACTGAAGAGCCCATAGAAGCAGCAGCAGCAGCAGCAGCAACAGCAGCAACTGCAGCAACAGCTGCAGCAGCAGCAACAACAGCAGCAGCAGCAGCAAACACCGCAGCAGAAATACAAATGCCAGAAGCTACCGCATCACAGGCAGCAGCAAGTCAAACAGCAGCAGCAGCAGCAGCAGCAGCAACAGCAGCAGCACCAGCTGCAGCAGCAGACCTGCCGGCAGGGCAAACCCATCCGCAGCAGCAGCAGCAAGAGGAGCTGCAGCAAGAGCAGCGGCAGCAGCAGCAGCAGCAGCAGCAGCGTCACCAGCAGCACCCTCACCAGCACCACCGGCAGCAGCACCACCACCAGCAGCAGCACCACCACCAGCACCACCATCACCAGCCTCACCAGCATCACCAGCAGCAGCAGCAGCAGCAGCATCACCAGCAGCAGCAGCAGCAGCAGCAGCAGCAGCAGC
>NW_013568501.1:11393-11589 GCF_000499745.2 Eimeria mitis
GCAGCAGGTGGTGCTGCCGTGTCTAGATCCATCAGAGTCTGGTATTTTGCTGCCCCCTCGGCTGCCTGCTGCCTTCTCGCAGCACATAGGCCCCATCACTGTTGCTGGAGCCAGGGTAATTCTCTCCTGCTGCTGCTGCTGCTGCTGCTGCTGCTGCTGCTGCTGCTGCCGCTGCTGCTGCTGCTGCTGCTGCTGC
>NW_013568501.1:11689-11940 GCF_000499745.2 Eimeria mitis
CTGCGTTGCTGTTGAGCTGCATCAGTTTGTGATGAAGCAAAGAAGATGCGATTACTTTAATTGTGTTAATCATTTTGTTTCTCTTCTTATTGATGCCAGCAACCTTCTTGCTGCTGAAAGTGATAGAACCATCAGGTGCTGCTGCTGCTGCTGCTGCTCCTGCTGCTGCTGCTGCTGCTGCTGCTGCTGCTGATGGTGCTGGTGATGGGGATGGTGCTGCTGCTGGTGATGGTGCTGCTGGGGATGGTGCT
>NW_013568501.1:12040-12181 GCF_000499745.2 Eimeria mitis
AGCTTCCTTCTGTGTTTGCGAAGCTGGGCAACCCTTTGGCCTCAACGACTCTGTCTCCTCCGAGCGTGTGTTGCTGCTGCTGATGGTGCTGGTGATGGGGATGGTGCTGCTGCTGGTGATGGTGCTGCTGGGGATGGTGCT
>NW_013568502.1:0-474 GCF_000499745.2 Eimeria mitis
GTATTGTTGCAGCAGAAAAAAAAGAAAAAAAAGAAAAAAAAGAAAAAAAAGAAAAAACAAAAAAACTTTTGTTTAATTATAATGTTATTTGTATGTACACCTTAATATATTCATTTATTTTATTTTATTTTATTTTATTTTATTTTATTTATTTTTTTCTTTTTATTTATTTATTTGTCTTTTTTTTTATTTGTTTATGCATGCAGTTATGTGCTGTCTATACAGCTGAATATTTATTTTATTTTTCTATTTTTTTATTTTTTTTGTTTTATTTTTTTTTATTTTTGTTCTTTTTTTGTTCTGCATGTGTTTATCTGAATTCTTGCTGTATATATTTATTTATTTATTTATTTTTTTTTGTTTTTTTTATTTTTTTCTTTTTTTATTTCTTTTGTATGCATTTGTCTCTATTCTTGTCTATACACCCCAATATATTTACTTTATTTATTTTTTTTTTTGTTTTTTTCTGTTTTT
>NW_013568502.1:522-807 GCF_000499745.2 Eimeria mitis
GCATTTATCTCTATTCCTGTTGTCTATACACCACAAAATATTTATTTTATTTATTTTATTTATTTATTTTTTTTTGTTTTTTTTTGTTTTTTTTTGTTTATGCATGCAGCCCGGCTCCCTCCAATCGTTCTTCGCTCTGTTGCTGAAACTCTCCTTCGCTCTGTAAATAAAAAAAAATAAAAATAAAAAAAAAAATAAAAAAAAAATAAATAAATAAATAAAAAAAATAAAAAAATAAATAAATAAATAAATAAATTAACTAATTAATTAATTAATTAATAAATC
>NW_013568504.1:0-425 GCF_000499745.2 Eimeria mitis
ATACGCGGCTTGCTTGCACATACCTTGCAATGCAATCTGGAAACCAGACGGCCAAAACGTATGGGCCTGCGCATCGCGCGGATATGGCGCTTGCACGAGGGTCATCCTAAAACCATGAAGGGCGCGCGGTGCTGCTTTTAAGGAGGTGAATCCAGCATAACGCCTTAACAAGGCAGCTGTCTGCGTTAGATTCTTCCTTTCCAGCCTCCCCCCAACGACCACTACGTATTTAGTGCATCTCGCGAGTGAATGCAGCGCACAGCGAACCCTCCCAAAGCCTACCATGCGGAATTGCTGCGGTATCCACACGGCCTACACAGCACATTTGATTACGGGCACAATGGGAACACTCATCCTAGACAATATTGCAGCACCAACGCACGTCCTCAATAGCAGTATCTCTCCCACCATACAGAGGTTACAAG
>NW_013568504.1:525-896 GCF_000499745.2 Eimeria mitis
GCAGCACATTTGACTACGGGCACAATGGGAACACTATCGTGCTAGACAATATTGCAGCACCAACGCACGTCCTCAATAGCAGTATCTCTCCCACCATACAGAGGTTACAAGAGGGCCTCAGGAATGCCATACCGCTTGAGTTTAGAGAGCTAAATGCAGACCACACAGGGCTACAGCTGGCCCCTACACATCAGCCCCTTATCAGACAAAGCATGCACTGAGGTAGCGAAGCCGGCCGGGTCTTAGAAGTTCCTGCCGCATAGTGGACGCGTCTACACGTTGAAGCCATCCTGCCACACGTGACCAGCATACAGCTGCCAACACTGATTTGTAAGCCTCCAGAAAATATAGGCCCCCCCGCTCGAAGCACA
>NW_013568505.1:0-255 GCF_000499745.2 Eimeria mitis
TATATATATATAAACTAGATACACAAAGTGTATAGTATGTAAAAACAAGAAAACATTGAAATTTTAGTTTACAATAAAAAAGAAAAAAACAAAAACACAAAGACACAAAACCCTATATTTTGTTTTTTATAAATATTTTTTTTCTTTCTTTCTCTTTTTTCTTTATTCTTATTTAAGTAATTTCTTTCTTTTCTTTTCTATTAATTTATTTTTTTTTGTTTTCTTTTTATTTATTTCTTTCTTTCTCTTTCTTTA
>NW_013568505.1:355-568 GCF_000499745.2 Eimeria mitis
AAAGAAGAAAACATTGAAATTTTAGTTTACAATAAAAAAGAAAAAAAACAAAAACACAAAAACACAAAACCCTATATTTTGTTTTTTATAAATATTTTTTTCTTTCTTTCTCTTTTTTCTTTATTCTTATTTAAATAATTTCCTTCTTTTCTTTTCTATTAATTTATTTTTTTTTGTTTTCTTTTTATTTATTTCTTTCTTTCTCTTTCTTTA
>NW_013568505.1:692-896 GCF_000499745.2 Eimeria mitis
CTTTTGCTTTTGCTTTTGCTTTTGGGGGGGGCTGATACTTGGTAGCCCATTGGGGTGTATAACCAACAAAATGAGACAAACGAACACATTGAGAGTTGCCGCAGTTCATGCTTACTTGTCCTGCTGCCATCTACAAAAAAAAAAAAAATAAATAAATTTATATTTATAGTTATAGTTGTGTTTGTATTTATATTTATATTTAGG
>NW_013568506.1:0-298 GCF_000499745.2 Eimeria mitis
TACTCTGGCCTATCGCGGGTCTTCCTCTTGTATTTCTTCTTTTTCTCCTTCTGTCTCACCAAGAAGGTCGATTCCTTTTGGTTTTTCTTTTGTTGTTTCATCGTCTTCTCCTTGTATTTCTTCTTTTTCTCGATTAAATTCATTTTCTCTTTTTTCTTCTGCTCCCTCTCCGACTCCTTTTGTTGCTAGCCCTCTTCTCCCTCCTGTAGTTTCTTCTTCTCCTGCATTTTCTTTTCCTTTTTCTTTATTTTCTTTTTCTTTATTTTCTTTTTCTTTATTAGATATTCGTTGTGCGTAT
>NW_013568507.1:0-361 GCF_000499745.2 Eimeria mitis
TATATATATATATATATGTATATATATACGGAGCTAAACAAATACAAAATAAATAAACTTGAATTAATATAATTTATATTTATTTTTAAAAAACGAAATCCATCATAGCTGTTTTATATTCCCCACAATAGTGGCAGTACTGCTGCTGCTGCTGCTGCTGCTGCTGCTGCTGCTGCTAGTGCTACAGCTGTTGCTGCTGCTGTAGCTACATCGTTTGCTTCTCCTTTTGCTGCAGCAGCTACAACAGCAGCACCAGCAGCAAAACCAGCAGCAGCACCAGCAGCAGCAGCACCAACACCAGCAGCACCAACACCAGCAGCACAACCACCACCAGCAGCACCACCACCACCACCAGCAGCAC
>NW_013568507.1:522-948 GCF_000499745.2 Eimeria mitis
GACGAATGCAACATGCAGCTGCGGTTGTGTTGCTGCTGCTCGCAGCAGTTCCTCTTCATGCTGCTGCTGCAGCGTTTCCGAAACCTTTCCACCTGCAACAGCAGCAGCAGCAGCAGCTGCTGCTGCTGGTGGTTGCTGTGCTGCAGCAGCAGCAGCAGCAGCAGCAGCAGCAGGAGCAGCAAGAGGATGAACTCTCCGCAGCCAGGGTAGGTTTGCGTCGTGTACTACATACCCTCCTCTTCTGTTTGTTTGTAGTCTGTCTGCTTGCTTCTGAAAAAGAAAGTGCCACAGATCCTTACATATAAACTTAACGCATTCTCGCTGCTCCGGCATGCGGCAGCATCTGAGTGTGAGCCGTTCAGCTACACGGCTACCTACACGAAACCCTATACTCTGCAGCAAAGGTACTGCTGCTGCTGCTGCTGC
>NW_013568507.1:1048-1119 GCF_000499745.2 Eimeria mitis
ACCCTCCTCTTCTGTTTGTTTGTAGTCTGTCTGCTTGCTTCTGAAAAAGAAAGTGCCACAGATCCTTACAA
>NW_013568507.1:1795-3366 GCF_000499745.2 Eimeria mitis
GGGGGGGTGATCTGGGGTGAAAACAGCACGGAATTCGGATTTTTTTTGGAGAATTAGAAAAAGAATACATTTATTTAGCGTTTCATTCAAAAGAAATTTCAAAAAATGGGCGTTTTAGTGGAAGATCGCCTCTGGGTGGCTGTCGGTGTTTCGCTGCGTGCGGCTGGATTGGAATGTCTTCTGCACGTGCAGCAGCATATGTTGAATTGAATTGAGACAATAAGAAACTCTTTTGTCTCCCAAAGAGAAATTATAAAAAAATATATATATTTTATTTGTATTTTATTTTGTTTAGTTTTTAAATAAAATATATTTTATTTATATTTTACGCCGTTTTGTTACTCAAGCCTCACCTTAATGCAGAAACGCGCAGAGGTATATAGAAAGCGAGAGAAACCAAAAGAAATATTTAAAATATTAATAAAAATAAAAATAATAATTTATTTATTTAAGATTAATAAAAATAAAAATAATAATTTATTTTATTTTTTCTTTTTTTCTGATTCCTCAACAATTTCCTCTTCTTTCCCCCACAAAAAAACAAATAAATATATTTTGTGTTCTTTACTTGCTACTAACTAACGCTGTTTGTTCTGTTGACACTCCGCTTACAATATATATATATATATATAAACAAAGCATACAATCTATATATATATATATATATATATATATATATATACTGTATGCTTTGTTTTTACTCTGTTGTGGCTCATGACGGCATCAGGGAATGTAATTAGTGAGACTATTAGTAAAACCAATTAGGGTTTAGGGTTTAGGGTTTAGGGTTTAGGGGTTTAGGGTTTAGCGTTTGTGCGGCTCTTTTTATTGATAGCAAGTTTATTTCGTTTGTTTGCAGTTTGTATCATTAAACCCTAAACCCTAAACCCTAAACACTAAACCCTAAACCGTAAACCCTAAACCCTAAACCCTCAAATATGTAAACCCTAAACCATCGTTTTCATACAAAGAAACCAAAAAGCAGCAGCAAATTTGTTTGTTATTTGCTGCTGCTTTTCCTCTGTTTCTTTTAACAGGGGCCTCAGCAGCAGCAGCAGCACCTGCTGCTGCTGCTGCTGCTGCTGCTGCTCCTCCTCCTCCTACTGCTGCTGCTGCTGCTGCTGTTGTTGTTGCAGTTGGCTGCCACCAGGTGCAGCAGCAGCACCAGCAGCATCAGCAGCAGCAGCAGCAGCAGCTAGAGCATGTGCTGGCAGCAGCTGCTGCAGCAAAGATATTTTTTCTGCGTCCGTGTTGAGGGCCGCCCAGTGATTCTGATGAATTAATAAAACCCTAAAACCCATTGCAGCTAGCAGCTCATGTCGCCTGCAGCAGCAGCAGCAGCAGCAGCAACAGCAGCAGCAGCAGCAGCAACAGCAGCAGCAGCAGCAGCAACAGCAGCAGCAGCAGCAACAGCAGCAACAGCAGCAGCAGCAGCAGCAGTAGTAGTAGAGGATACATATAAATATATACCTCGCCCCCCGCCTCTCCATATATATACATGTATATAAATATAAATAAATATAAATATAAATATAAATATAAATATAAATATAAATATAAATATAAATATA
>NW_013568507.1:10229-10518 GCF_000499745.2 Eimeria mitis
ATCCGCTCTCTCCGCTGCATACTGCAGCAGCAGCAGCAGCAGCAGCAGCAGCAGCAGCACAGCAGCAGCAGCAGCAGCAGCAGCAACAACAGCAGCACAGCAGCAGCAACAACAGCAGCACAGCAGCAGCAACAGGAGCAACAGCACAAGAACTCATAAACCCTAAACCCTAAACCCTAACATTTAAATATATGGTATGCAGAGTATATATAGTTGTATTTCTTTGGCTCGTATTAAGGGTTTAGGGTTTAGGGTTTAGGGTTTAGGGTTTACCTGGTGTGGTTTTTTG
>NW_013568507.1:10756-10936 GCF_000499745.2 Eimeria mitis
GCCGAAATCCTAGACCTTAAACCCTAAACCCTAAACTCTAAACCCAAAACCCTAAACCCTAATAAACCCTAATAAACCCTAATAAACCCTAATAAACCCTAAACCCTAGCGAGGGGTTAAAGAAAGCATACTGAGGGACATTTGGGGGTTTCCAGTTTCTTCGTCTTTTTATTAGTTCCT
>NW_013568507.1:11036-12108 GCF_000499745.2 Eimeria mitis
GAAATCCTAGACCTTAAACCCTACACTCTAAACTCTAAACCCAAAACCCTAAACCCTAATAAACCCTAATAAACCCTAATAAACCCTAAACCCTAAACCCTAGTGAGGGGTTAAAGAAAGCATACTGAGGGACATTTGGGGGTTTCCAGTTTCTTCGTCTTTTTATTAGTTCCTTCCTTCTCTTCTCTGCTGCTGCTGCTGTTCTTGCTGCTGCTGCTGCAGCAAACCCCCGCTGCTGCTGTACGCAGGCAAACAGACCCGGAAAGGCGCGCCACATGCTGCTGCTGCTGCTGCTGCTGCTGCAGCACGTGCTGCAGCTGCTGCTGCTGTTGCTGCTGCAGATAAAGGGCAGCAAACATCCTCTGCATGCAGCAGCAGCAGCAGCAGCAGCAGGCCGATCTGCTGCAGCAGCGCTGCAGCAGCCTCTCACAAATTCAACAGAAGGAGCAGAATGGAGGCCCTGAAGCTGCTGCGGTGCAGCTGCTGCAGTTGCTGCTGCTGCTGCTGCTGCTCCGAGGGGGGGCCCCCCCAGGGGGCCCCCGGGGGGCCCCCTGGGGGCCCCCAGGGCCCTCAGCAACGTCTCGCTCCGCCTGAAATGCATGCAAAAAGGTATAAGTAAAACTCAGCGAGAAGCAGCAGCTCTCTGCTGCTGCAGGCTGTGCTGCTGGGGGCCCCCAGGGGCCTCGGGGGGCCCCAAGGGCGCTGCTGCTTGATAAGTTGAAATACAATAGAGAAAAAGAAAGAAAAATGTTGTAAAAAAATTAATTTTTTAATATATTCCGAAGAAGGCAGAGAAAAATGAGCTGCCTATACACCCCGTGGGGGCCCCCCGGGGATGGGGGGGCCCCCAACGGGGGGCCCCACGGGGTGTATAGGCAGCTCTGTTTGTGTGTGTTTGTGTTTTTGCTGGAAATTTAAACAAAAAAATAAAAATAATTTATTTATTTAATATATTTTAATATATTTTAAGAATAATTTTTAATATTATATATATTAAATAAAGATAAACAGAGAATACATGCAGCAGCAGCATCGGCTGTGTAGCTGGGGTGTATGCATACACCAAACAGAA
>NW_013568508.1:0-330 GCF_000499745.2 Eimeria mitis
TTTTTTTTTTTTTTTTTTTTTTTTTTTTTTTTTTTTTTTTTTTTTTTTTTTGCTGCTGAACCAGCGCAGCTGCTGCTGTTTTCGTAAACAGCTGCAGCAGCAGTAGCAGCAGCAGTAGCAGCAGCAGTGTCAGCACTAGCAGCGGCAGAAGCAGTAGCAGCGGCAGCGGCAGCAGCAGCAGCATCAGCAGTAGCAGCAGCAGCACCAGCAGCATCAGCAGCAGCAGTAGCAGCAGCAGCAGCAGCATCACCAGCAGCAGTAGCAGCAGCAGCAGGTTGTGTCTGTTGTTGCTGCTGCAGATGATTGACGAGGCGGACCGCGATGGAGACG
>NW_013568508.1:502-735 GCF_000499745.2 Eimeria mitis
GCAAGCAGCCCTCATGCTGCTGCGGACGCCAGGGAATTAGAGCCTCTTTGCACGCAGCAACAGCAGCAGCAGCAGCAGCAACAGCAGCAGCAGCAGCAGCTTGTGGCTTCAGCTCAAACAGCATACAGACGAAGAAAGTTGTTTGCTGCTGCCTCGCCTTGCAGCAGCAGCAGCAGCAGCTGCTGCTGCTGCTGCTTTTAGTTGTGCTGCTGCTGTTGCACGACGCAGCGAGG
>NW_013568509.1:0-142 GCF_000499745.2 Eimeria mitis
TCCTTTCTTCTTCTTTCTCTTTCTTTTTGTTTTCTTTTTCTTTATTTTCTTTTTCTTTTTCTTTTTCTTTATTTTCTTCTTCTTTCTCTTTCTTTTTGTTTTCTTTTTCTTTATTTTCTTTTTCTTTTTCTTTTTCTTTATT
>NW_013568509.1:245-1130 GCF_000499745.2 Eimeria mitis
AAGTAAACACAATTAAAAAATAAACAAAAACAAAAAACAAAAAAAAAAGGAAAAAGATGAATGCAGCAACACGGGGGCTCCACTATAAAATAATATAATATAATATAATATAATATAATATAATATAATATAATATAATATAATATAATATAATATAATAAAAAAATATACACGCTAAACCCTAAACCCATAGAGATAAAACACAGGAAATAAGCAGAAAAAATAAAAAAAAACAAAAAAAAAAACAAATAAAACAAACAAAAACAAACCAAAAAAAATAAAATAAAAAAAAATAAAAAAAAAATAAAATAAAAAATAAAATAAAAAACAACTGACAGGAAATATCTTTATATTTTTGTCTTTTTTCTACGAAATCACAAATTGCTTTTTGCTGCAAATTTAAATGAAGACGAACAGAGCCACAGCCCCCTCTTGCTGCAGCAACGAACTCCCGCAGCAGCTGCATGTCTCTTGCTGCTGCTGCTGCTGCTGCTGTTGCTGCTGTTGCTGTTGCTGCTGTTGCTGTATCTGCTGCTGCTGTTGCTGTTGCTGGTGCTGCTGCTGTTGTTTCTGTTGTTGTAGCGTTCTGCTTCGTGTTGCTGCTGCAGTTGCTGTCTCCTGCTCCTTCTCCTTCTGCTGCTGCTCCTTCTGCTGCTGCTGCTGCTGCTGCTGCTGCTGCTGCTGCTGCTGCTGGGGGTTTACATGATGAAGGAGACGGCAGCAGCGGGAGCTCAATGCAGCACGAAAAAAAAGAAAAACTGCTGCTGTGCGTCAGCAGCAAAACGGCGCAATCTAAATTTATAAAACGAACTGCAGCAACAAAGTTATAGGGGACGGTACCCTCTGTTATCTGTATAAAACAAAAAAAAAAAAAAAAAAAAAAAA
>NW_013568509.1:3117-3890 GCF_000499745.2 Eimeria mitis
TGCAGCAGCTGCAGCTGCAGCAGCAGCAGCAGCAGCAGCAGCTGCAGCAGCAGCAGCAGTTCGTGCAGGCGGTGCAGCAGCATCTACACCGATAAGAGGAGCAGCAGCAGCACCAGAAGCAACAGCAGCAGCAGCATCCGCAGCGCCAACAGCAGCAGTAGCACCAGCAGCAGCAAAAAGCAGCGACAGCAGCAGCAACAGCAACAGCAGCAGCAGCAGCAGCAGCAGCAATGCATGCGTACCATGGAGAGGGGCTGCAGGTGAGCAAAGCGGCGAAACGAAAACGCATGCAGCCGAGGAGAAGACAAAAAGCTGCTGCTGCTGCAGCTCACAGCCCCACAGTTGCAAGCAGCAGCAGGAGCAGCAGCAGCAGCAGGAGCAGCAGCAGCAGCAGCAGGAGCAGCAGCAGCAGGAGCAGATGGAGACCAAGACACGAAATCAGACGCAGAAAGAGAAGAACCAAAATAACAAAAACCTGCAGACACAAAAATAAATAAATAAAAATAAATAAAAATAAATAAAAATAAATAAACAAATAAATAAATAAATAAATAAATAAAAGAATAAATAAATAACAATAAATAAACAAATAAATAAAAATAAATAAATGAAAGAATAAAAATAACAAATAAATGAATAGAGCACAACAAGAGAATAAATAAAACAAGAAACAAAAGAAAAAAACGAAAAAAGGAAAAAAACAAAAAAAAAACAAAAAGAGAAAAAAAACAAACAAACAAAAAGAAGAAAGAAAAAGAAAAAGAAAAAAAAAA
>NW_013568509.1:3956-4121 GCF_000499745.2 Eimeria mitis
GCGTCACCTGTGACGATGATGATTTCGTTAAGCCGCGGCAGCTCCTCTCCCTCCACCGGATAAAACAAAACAGTACATTCACGCAGAGACAGCAGCTCCTGCTGCTGCTGCTGCTGCTGCTGCTGCTGCTGCTGCTGCTGCTGCTGTTGCTGCTGCTGCTGCTGC
>NW_013568509.1:4181-7129 GCF_000499745.2 Eimeria mitis
CACCAAGCAGCAGCACCAGGAATGAGGGAACAGCGATACGCCTGGCGGCTCCACAGCACCGACTTGCTGCCTGCTGCAGCAGACTCAGGCAATGACTCTCTGCAGCAGCAACAGCAGCAGCAGCAGCAGCAGCAACAGCAGCGTGAGCAATAGCAGCAGCAGAAGCCGCAGCAGCAGCAATAGCTACATCAGTAGTAACCGCAGCAGTAGCAGCAGCACTTGCAGCAGCAGCAGCACTTGCAGCAGCAACAACAGCAACAACAGCAGCAGCAACAGCAGCAGCAACAACAGCAGCAGCAGCAGCAGCAACAGCAGCAGCAGCAGCAGCAGCAGCAGGTGTACCTGAATTTGGAGGATTCCCATTTGCCTGCGTTGCAGACCGCCCCAACAAAACATTCCGCGTTTAAAGGCTGAACAAAAAAAACAAAAAACAACTGCTGCTGCTGCTGCTGCTGTTGCTGCTGCTGCTGCTGCTGCTGCGGAGGATGATGATGATGTTGCTACTGCTGCTGATGAGACAACTATAGGGAGAGCAGCAGCTGTCAGGATTTCACAGGGAAGAAGGTGCACATGCAGCAGCAGCAGCTGCTGCTGCTGCTGCTGTTGCAGCTGTTGCTGCTGCTGCTGCTGCTGCTGCTGCTTGTGCTGCTGCTGCTGCTGCTGTTGCTGCTGCTGCTGCTAACCTGTTTAACGAAGCACATAAAGCGGCAGAGGACTCCTTCTTGCAGCGGCAGATGCTCCTGAACACCCCAAACCCTAAACCCTAAACCCTAAACCCCAAACCCTAAACCCTAAACCCCAAACCCTAAACCCTAAACCCTAAACCCTAGAATGGTTTTGTTTATCTCACCGCCCGCAGCGCATTTAAATCCAAAACGGCAGAATCATCGGCAGCAAAACGACGCCGCAACTCAGCTATATCTCCCCTGCAGCAGCAGCAGCAGCAACAGCAGCAGCAGCAGCAACAGCAGCAACAGCAGCAGCAGCAGCAGCAGCAGCAACAGCAGCAGCAGCAGCAGCAACAGCAGCAGATACAGCGTAATAATAATAAAAACAAAAACAACAAAAATACATAAAAATATATATGAGGAAGCCAACACACACAACAGACAAATTATACACCTCACACCAAAAGGAGGATCGATTGCTGCGGCTGCTGCTGCTGGTAATCTGCTGCTGCTGCTGCTGGTGGTGTGCTGCTGCTGCTATTGTCTCTGATGTGCTGCTGCTGCTGTTGCTGTTGCTGCTGCTGCTGCTGCTGCTGCTGCTGGCGTGCTGCTGCTTACCAGTGCGTGGGCGGGTCCTTCGTCTCCCCTGCTGCTGCTGCTGCAGCAGCAAAAGAATCCTGGATCGCCTGTAGGGCTTCAGTAGCAGCAGCAGCAGCAGCAGTAGTTTCTGCTGCTGCTGCTGCTGCTGCTGCTGTTTCTGCGTGTGGAGGAGTGATTGGGCTGTGCATGTTTGCTGCAGTTGTATCGACGATCCGCAACGAGAAAAAGAAGAAAAAAAAAAGAAAAAAAAAGAAAAAAAAGAAGAAGACACAGTTTAAAAAGTTTAAAATAAATGTTTAAAACAGCTTTAAGCTGAAATTAAAGAAGAGAAAACAACAGAAAAGGGTAGAAAAAATATTGAATTTCAGGTGTATATGCAGCTCTGTGTGGCGGCGGTGAGGAGAGAAGAAACGAGAGAAAGCTGGGTGTATATAGACCCAAATTGAGATCTATGAACGGAAAATAATTAAAATAAAGTTTGATTTATTATTTAACACATTATAAATGAAAAAAAAACAAAAAAAAACAACAAAAAATACAGCTTTCTATAGGGCTGTGTTGCTGTAGGTGTGGCGCGCATACAGAGGGTGTTTGTTTCTATGAGGGCTTTGATGGGGCTTTCTTCTTGCATCAACTCGAGAGAAAAAGAAGAAAAAATCAGCATAAAAAAACAAAAATAAATTAAAATTTATTTCTTTTTTCTTATAAAACTTTTTCCACTTCTTTAACATCATCGGTAAGCGAAATTTCGGGTGTACGTACACCCCAATTTTTCTCAATTGTGCAGCATGCATACCGCCACGGGCTGCTCTTTTTTGGTCTTTTTTCATCAATTTAGGTTTATTTTTTTTAATTTTTTTGTTGTTTCTTTGTTTTTATTTTATTAGGACAAAGATTTCCACCCGTTTTACACGAATTTCACCCCTCAGCCCCCCGGGTTTCTCTCTTATATTTCGGTGATCAAGTGAGGCCTTCTTCTCTCTACCGCTGCTCTCAAACGCACGAGACAAACAAATGCGGATCTCTATGGCTTCTGTGTAGCAGCAGCAGCAGCAGCAGCTGCTGCTGCTGCTGCTGTGCTGCTGCAGCAGCAGCAGCAGGGAGGAAGCACAGCAGCAGATGTTGATGCAGTGGTAGCAGCTGCAGCAGCAGCAGCAGGAGTAGCAGCAGTAGCAGCAGCAGCGGCAGCAAGGAGGGGCACACAGCAGCAGTAGCAGCAGCAGCAGCAGCAGCAGCAGCAGCAACAACAACAACACAGTTTTAGTTGCTAACAAACAAGCACCCAAAAGTTTAATATATTTTATTTTTTTCGGTTTCTGCGTTTTTTTTATTTCTTTTATGGTTTATATATGCATTCCTTCTGTTGGGGGCTGGGTCCTTTTATATTAAATATGAATTGTATTATATCTTATATTTATTAACACCCTCTTTATACTACATATATGATGTATACACACACACACACACATATATATATACATATATATATATATATATANTATATATATATATATATATATATATATATATATATATATATATATATATATATATATATATATTTATGTTGCCTATATTATAATTATTACCACAACAATAGTTATTTATATTTTAATATCTACAATACAAACAAATAAAACAACAACAATAAAAACTAAAAAAACAAAAAAAAACAAAATA
>NW_013568509.1:7185-7550 GCF_000499745.2 Eimeria mitis
TTTTTTTTTTTTTAGGATAAAAAGATGCTGCAGCTGAATCCTCACTTCGATTCAATTGGCCCTCAGTTTGTTCAGGTCTACTATGAGACCTTCCGCAACAACAGGTAAAATATATTTATTTTTTTATTTATATTTATTTATTTATTTATTTATTTATATTATATATATGTGTTTATATATGTATATATTTATGTTTAGAGCTGTATTATATAATACTATATATACTTGCCTTCATATATATCTCTCTTAACCCCCTAAGCTAACACACAAACAAACAGCAGCAGCAGCAGCAGCAGCAGCTAGCTGTAGCTAGCTATAGCTAGCTAGAGTGTTACGGAGTTATTTTTAATTATTTTGAATACGAT
>NW_013568509.1:8207-8426 GCF_000499745.2 Eimeria mitis
GGTTAGGGATGTTAGGCGGGAGAGAATTGCTGTGTGTATATCTATCTTTTTGTTGTTTATTTATTTATTTTTTTTTTGTTTATTTATTTGTTTATTTATTTATTTGTTTATTTGTTTGTTTATTTATTTATTTTTGTTTGTTTTTTTGTCTCTATTTGCATCCGCTCTGTTTATGTGTTTATTTTTTTTCCCTCTGTGCATCTATCTAGGATTAAAACA
>NW_013568509.1:8490-8723 GCF_000499745.2 Eimeria mitis
ATATATATATATATATATATATATATATATATATATATATATTTATTTATTTATTTATATCTATTTATTTATATTCATATATATATATATATATTTATATATTTATATTTATATTTATATATATATTTTTTATTTATTTGTGCTGCAGTATTCAACGATTGCTTCCGCCTGTGCATCGGCTAAACAGCAACAAACCTTCAGCTGCAGCAGCCAACTCCCCGCACAACAAAAAG
>NW_013568509.1:8853-9110 GCF_000499745.2 Eimeria mitis
CAGCAGCAGCAGCAGCAGCAGCAGCAGCAGCTGTTCAGCAGCAGCAGCAGCTGCTCAGCAGCAGCAGCAGCAGCAGCTGTTCAGCAGCAGCAGCAGCAGCTGCTGCTGCACTGGGGCTGTTGAGTTGCATGCAAAAAGAAGCAGCAAAACGAAAACTAATGAATTTATTATTTCTAATTTTAAATTATATAAAAAGCAATAAACCTGCGTAGAGTGTCTCTGCTGCTGCTGCTGCTACTGCTGCTGCTGCTGCTCTT
>NW_013568509.1:9210-9469 GCF_000499745.2 Eimeria mitis
ATATATATATATATATATATATATATATATATATATATATATATATATATATATATATATATAATGTATTTATTTATATCTATTTATTTATATTTATATGTATATATATATTTATATTTATATATTTATATATTTATATTTATGTATTTATTTTTTATTTATTTGTGCTGCAGTATTCAACGATTGCTTCCGCCTGTGCATCGGCTAAACAGCGACAAACCTTCAGCTGCAGCAGCAAACTCCCAGCACCACAAAAAGA
>NW_013568509.1:9681-9926 GCF_000499745.2 Eimeria mitis
GTTCAGCAGCAGCAGCAGCTGTTCAGCAGCAGCAGCAGCTGTTCAGCAGCAGCAGCAGCTGTTCAGCAGCCGCAGCAGCTGTTCAGCAGCAGCAGCAGCAGCAGCACCACTGGGGCTGTTGAGTTGCATGCAAAAAGAAGCAGCAAAACGAAAACCTTAATGAGTTTATTATTTCTAATTTTAAATTATATATAAAACAATTCTTATGCCCAGCTGTGCACTGTGTTTCTGCTGCTGCTGCTGCT
>NW_013568509.1:10045-10526 GCF_000499745.2 Eimeria mitis
GCTGCTGCTGCTGTTGCTGCTGCTGCTGCTGCTGTTGCTGCTGCTGCTGCTGCTGTTGCTGCTGCTGCTTTAGATGCTATGCAGCGTGTGTAGAGAAGAGAGGAGAGAAGGTATAGAATATTTTGCAGTGTATATAATATATATATAGTATATAAAATATATAAAATATATAAAATATATAATATATATATATATATATATATACATATATATGTATATATTATATATTATATATATATAGTATATAAAATATATAGTATATATAAAATATATAAAAAATATAATATTTAATATATATTTAATTTCTGTGTTTGGTTTGCTTGCCGAACAAGGCAAAAACATAGCTGCAGCAGCAACTGCAGCAGCAACAGCTGCAGCAGCAACTGCAGCAGCAACAGCTGCAGCAGCAACTGCAGCAGCACCTGCTGCAGCAGCAGCAACAGCTGCAGCAGCACCTGCTGCAGCAGCAACAGCTGCAGCA
>NW_013568509.1:10626-11365 GCF_000499745.2 Eimeria mitis
TATATATATATATATATATATATATATATATATATAATATATATAATATATAATATATATAATATATATATATATAGTATATAAAAGATATAGTATATATAAAATATATAAAAAAAATAATATTTAATACATATTTAATTTCTGTGTTTGGTTTGCTTGCCGAACAAGGCAAAAGCATAGCTGCAGCAGCAACTGCTGCAGCAGCAACTGCAGCAGCAACTGCAGCAGCAGCAACAGCTGCAGCAGCAAGTGCAGCAGCAACTGCAGCAGCAACAGCTGCAGCAGCAGCAAGACAAGCCCTATAACAATTGAATGCTTTCCTTTTGCTGCAAGCACATCTGCTGCTGTACGCAGCAGCCTCTGCCGCCCCCGCCGCCGCCACCGCAGCAGCAGCAGCAGCAGCAGCAGCAGCAGCAGCAGCAGCAGCAGCAGCAGCAACAGCTTAATGTTTATATTGAGTGCATGTATTGAGTGCTGTAGCAACAAGCTGCTCGGGTGTATGTATACCGTATCTAGCTGGTGCTGTCGTATACTGAATAAACTTATTATTTAATTTTCCTTTATAAATAAAAGTAAAACCCATAAATTTTTGGTGCCATTCTATCATTCTATCTATTTCAGGTGTATGTACACTCAACAACTCTGCTATCCCTTTTAATACACATAAACCGCTGGGGATGTCTTCCTGAAATAAACGCCCATTTACACTTGGATGGTAGCCGCCTATACACAAATAAAT
>NW_013568509.1:11517-12196 GCF_000499745.2 Eimeria mitis
AGAGAGATGTTTGTATTTATATTTATTTATTATGTGTTATATATATTATGTATTATATATATATATATATTATGTATTATATATATTATGTAAACAAATAAAAAAAGAGAGAATACAGAATATAGAGAGATGTTTATATTTATATTTATTTATATATGTTGTGTATTGTACACACACAAAACCCTAAAACTAAATAAACTAAATAAACATAAAAACACAACAAAATATTTTATAAATAAAATAATATAAATAAAATAATATAAATATAATAATATAAAATAATATAAAATAATATATAAACTGTATAATATTATATATTATATTGTTTCTATATAATCTATTTTGTATGGCTTAAGTAAGGGGTTGTGTGCGCATGCAGTGAAGCGGCGTAAATAAATAAATATATAAATAAACAAATAAATAAATAAATAAATAAATAAATTTAATGAATAAACAAACAAATAAATAAAATAAATAAACAAACAAACAAACAAACAAAAATAAAATAAAAAAAAATAAATAAATAAATAAATAAATACCTGGTACCGCTGTTGCTGGAGTTCTGCAAGAAGCATATCCTCGATTAGAGGAAACCACCGTCTGTAAATTTGTGCGGTCTTTCACGTCATCGCCTTAAAAAAAAAAAAAAAAAAAAAAAAAAAAAAAAAAAAAAAAAAAA
>NW_013568510.1:603-803 GCF_000499745.2 Eimeria mitis
AGAGAAGACACGCCAAATGGAGACGTTGTTGCAGGCTGACCCACTATAACAAACACACACAATACACCAACACACAACATACAGCAACAGCAGCAGCAGCAGCAGCAGCAGCAGCAACAGCAGCAGAAACGGCAGCAGCAGCAACAGCTACTGCTGCTGTTGCTGCTGAGGCAGGGACGCAGCATGGAGGAGGAGGAGAG
>NW_013568511.1:6071-7402 GCF_000499745.2 Eimeria mitis
GTTGCTGCTGTTGTTGCTGCTGTTGTTGCTGTTGTTGCTGCTGCTGCCGACGATGCTGCTGCTGCTGCTTGTACTGTCTTTCCTACTTATGATGATGCTCATCCTACTACTACTGCTGCTGCTGCTGCTGCTGCTGCTGCTGCTGCTGCTGCTGCTGCTGCTGCTGCTGCAGGCAATCCTGAGAGAAGCAACGAATGCTGGTGGTGAGGTGCAGCAGCACGTGCTGCAGCAGCTGCAGCAGCAGCTGCACCGCATCATCCCGCTTCTTGTTGCCAATACTGTCTACACAGAAACAGACTTCATCAGTATGCTGCTGCTGCTGCTGCTGCTGCTGCTGCTGCTGCTGCTGCTGCTGCTGTTGCTGCTGCTGCTGCTGTTGGTGGTGGCGCTGTTGATGCTGTTCGTGTTGCTGCTGCTGTAATGCTGCTGCTGCTGCTGCTGCTGCAATCACTACCTCTCTCACTCCTGCTGCTGCATCTCCTGCTGCTGCTGCTTCTGCATCTCCTGCTGCTGCTGCTGCATCTCCTTCTGCTGCTGCATCTCCTGCTGCTGCTCCTGCATCTCCTACTGCTGCTGCTGCTGCATCTCCTGCTGCTGCTGCTGCTGCTGCTGCTGCTGTTGCTGCTGCTGCTGCAGACATGGATGCATCTCAGCTAGAGGAAGACAACGCGGGAATAGCAGACGACGCGGAGGAGGTGGCTCCCCGCTTCCCTCGGGGTCGTGACCCTGCTGCTGCTGCTGCTGCAGCAGCAGCAGCAGCAGCAGCAGGAGACCCAGCAGCAGCAGCAGCAGCAGCAGCAGCAGCAGCAGCAGATGATGAGGATGAGGAGGAGGAGACAAGGGGAGCATGGGGAGACAACTGGACCCTGAGGAAAGGCAGCGCCCTATCCCTCGATATGTTTGCTTCTGTCTTTAGAGAAGAGCTGCTGCCTTTTGTACTACCTCTTATAGAACAAGGCCTGCAGCAGCAGCAGCAGCAGCAGCAGCAGCAGCAGCAGCAGCAGCAGGAGGGAGAGGGAGAGGGAGAGCAGCAGCAGCAGCAGCAGCAGCAGCAGCAGCAGCAGCAGCAGCAGCAGGAGAAAGAGAAAGAAGAAAACTGGCTCAGGCTAGAAGCAGCTATTCTCTCTCTTGGTGCTGTTGCTGTTGGGTGTATTGAGGGTTTACAACCCCACCTCCCCACCGTCATCCTCTATCTCCTGCAGCTCGCTAACCACCCTAAAGTATTTTATTTTATTTTATTTTATTTTATTTTATTTTGTTTTGTTTTGTTTTTTTTGTTTTGGTTTTTTTTTTTTTTTTTTTTTTTTTTTTTTTTTTTTTTTTTTTTTTTT
>NW_013568511.1:7420-7912 GCF_000499745.2 Eimeria mitis
TGTGTGTCTTCTTGTCTTCGTCTATATCTGTTTATCACTTTATTTATTTTCTTTTTGTTTATTTATTTATTATTTATTTATTTATTTGTTTATTTATTCATTATTTATTTATTTATTTATTATTTATTTATTTATTTATGTATCTATCTCTGTCTCTCTATCTATATATTCAGATATGTCTTTGTCTCTTTCTTTCTGTCTCCCTTTTTTGTTTTTTTGTTTTTGATTTTTTTTTTTATTTTTTTTTTCTTTGCTTCTTACGGCTATACCCTGCTGCTGCTGCTGCTGCTGCTGCTGTTGCTGCTGCTGCTGTAACAGCAGCAGCAGCAGCAGCAGCAGCAAAATTATAATTGTTGTTGCAGCCGTTGTTGCTGCAATTCCTTCTGTCTTGACACCCTCAGCATATTCTTGTGTTTCTGTTTCTGCTGCTGCTGCTGCTGCTGTTGCTGCTGTTGCTGCTGCTGCTGCTGCTGCTGCTGCTGCTGCTGCTGC
>NW_013568511.1:9592-9798 GCF_000499745.2 Eimeria mitis
TAAACCCTAAACCCTTAAAACCCCCCTCCACCCCACCACCCCTCAAAACCCTAAACCCTAAACCCTAAACCCTAAACCCTCGTATGTATATATTTTTTGTTTACAGCCAAAGAACCTGCTGATATAAACTGTCTCCTTTTTCTCTCTCTCTCTCTTTTTTTTTTTTTTTTTTTTTTTTTTTTTTTTTTTTTTTTTTTTTTTTTTTT
>NW_013568511.1:10876-12193 GCF_000499745.2 Eimeria mitis
TTTTGTTTTGTCTTTTGTTTTATTTTATTTGTTCTGTCTTTTGTTTTATTTTATTTGTTTTGTTTCTTTTTGTTTTGTTTTATTTTATTTTATTTGTTTTATTTTGTTTTGTTGTTTTATTTTATTTTATTTTATTTTATTTGTTTTGTCTTTTGTTTTATTTTATTTTATTTGTTTTATCTTTTATTTTATTTTATTTGTTTTGTTTGTTTTTTTGTTCCTTTGTTTTGTTTCTTTATTTTATTATTTTTTATTATTTTTTATTTTTTATTTGTTTTGTTATTTTATTATTTTGCTTTGTTTCTTTTTTTTATTTTTTTATTTTTTTTGTTTTTTTGTTTTGTTTCTTTTCGTTTTGTTTCTTTTTTCTATTTTTTATTTTTTAATAAATAAATAAAATAAATAAACAAATAAATAAATAAATAAATAAATAAATAAATAAATAAATATAATTTATTTATTTTTTTTTTGTTTATAGGGTATATATCCTGATAGAGAAACGCTTGAGTGTTCGCTCGACGTAATAAGTTCAGTAACGGAGAGTTTGGGTGCCGACATGCTGCCGCTGCTGCAGCAGCTGCAGCAAGAGCAGCAGCAGCAGCAGCAGCAGCAGCAGCAGCAGCAGCAGCAGCAGCAGCAGCAGCAGCTGCAGCTGCTGCTGCTTATAGAAAGATGCTGCAACGATACAAACCCATCCGTGCTGCAGTCGGCTCTCGCTTTGATTGGGGACCTCGCCAAACACTGCTCTGGCTTGCTGCGGCTAGATGTTATCTTTCCTCTGGTTTGTCTTTGTCTTTGTCTTTGTCTTTTATTTTTATTTTTATTTATTTATTTATTTTTTATTTTTGTTTCTTTGTTTGTTTTCTTTTGTTTTTCTCTTTAGTTCTGTCTTTGTTTCTCTCTTTTATCTTTTTTCTTTCTTTTTTTTTTCTCTTTTTTGTCTGCTCTGGCTTGCTGCGGCTAGATGTTATCTTTCCTCTGGTTTGTCTTTGTCTTTGTCTTTTATTTATTTATTTATTTTTCTTTTTATTTTTTATTTTTATTTGTTCTTTTGTTTCCTTTTGTTTTTCTCTTTATTTCTGTCTTTGTTTCTTTTTTTTTTCTTTTTTTTTTCTTTTTTTTCTCCTTTTTTGTCTGCTCTGGCCTGCTGCGGCTAGATGTTATCTTTCCTCTGGTTTGTCTTTGTCTTTGTCTTTTATTTATTTTTTTATTTTTATTTTTATTTTTTATTTTTGTTTGTTCTTCTTTTTCCTTTTGTTTTTCTCTTTATTTCTGTCTTTGTTTCTTTTTTTTTTCTTTTTTTTTTCTTTTTTTTCT
>NW_013568512.1:0-292 GCF_000499745.2 Eimeria mitis
AATATTTATATATATATATATATAATTACCTTTACTGCCCTTTTTTTAACTCTATCAAGGAGTTGCTGCTGTGTCTTTATATCACTGTCTTTTTACTTATATTAACATTCATATATATTTATACTTATATAAATATAAATATAAAAATATATATTTATATTTATATTTATATATATATAAAATTACCTTAACAGCTCTCTTTTTAACTCTATCGAGGAGTTGCTGCTGTGTCTTTATATCGCTTTTTTCATTCATAAGAAATTCACGAGCCCTCGTCCCCACAACGACTGTC
>NW_013568512.1:392-546 GCF_000499745.2 Eimeria mitis
CTTTATATCGCTTTTTTCATTCATAAGAAATTCACGAGCTCTCGTCCCCACAACGACTGTCTGCGCGGGGCTGAGGCCCAGGCCTGCAGCAGGAGGAGACAGAGTATTGTATTTATTTATTTTGTTTTATTTATTTTATTTTTTTTTTTTTTGG
>NW_013568512.1:592-892 GCF_000499745.2 Eimeria mitis
TGGTGGTGCTGCTGCTGCTGCTCCTGCTGCTGCTGCTGCTGCTCCTGCTTCTGCTGCTGCTGCTCCTGCTGCTGCTGCTGCAGCAGCAGAAAGAGACAGATGCTAGGTCAGATAGAAGGATAGATAAAAGGAGACAGTAGATACAAAGACAGAGACAGATTGTCTCTTTCTATATAAAAGGAGACAGCAGAGAGACAGAGACAGAGACAGAGAGAGAGACTGTCTCCGATTAAAACATTCTTACCTTCATTTGCCTCTTTGTATATATATATATATATATATATATATATATATATATTT
>NW_013568513.1:0-330 GCF_000499745.2 Eimeria mitis
TTTTTTTTTTTTTTTTTTTTTTTTTTTTTTTTTTTTTTTTTTTTTTTTTTTTTTTTTTTTTTTTTTACCTTTTATATTTTTTTTGAACAATTTGAGGAAATCTGCGAGTTTTTTGATTAATTGAATTTGTCTTTTTAGGTCGGTATTTATTTTTTGTGTTTTTTCTTCCTTTAGTTCTATTTGTTCTTCTTCTGCTGCTGCTGCTGCTGCTGCTGCTGTTGCTGCTGCTGCTCCTGCTGCTCCTGCTGCTCCTGCTGCTGCTGCTGCTGCTGCTGAGGCAGAAGCAGAAGATGAGGATGTATCCTGCAGCAGATACTGCTCACCTTGTCC
>NW_013568513.1:430-531 GCF_000499745.2 Eimeria mitis
GCTCCTGCTGCTCCTGCTGCTCCTGCTGCTCCTGCTGCTGCTGCTGAGGCAGAAGCAGAAGATGAGGATGTATCCTGCAGCAGATACTGCTCACCTTGTCC
>NW_013568513.1:724-891 GCF_000499745.2 Eimeria mitis
AGCTGCATTGTCTTCAGAGTCTCCTTGCTGCTGTTGCTGCTGCTGCTGCTGCTGCTGCAGGTGCTGCTGCTGCTGCTGCTGCTGCTGCTGCTGGCTGGGGGGTAAGATGTATCTGTCGTCACGGCCCAGCTCAGAAAATATATCAGAGCGCTGCTGCTGCAGCTGCT
>NW_013568514.1:0-440 GCF_000499745.2 Eimeria mitis
TTTTGTATTTTTTTTTGTTTTTATTTGTTTGTATGTTGCTGTGTTAGCTGCGCATACACCCGGTGGAGTGTATTCAATATAAACTCTTATTGAGTAAAACAAAAAAAAAAAGATAAATAAAATAAAAAAATAAATAAAATAAATAAATTAATTTATAATTTATAATAAATATTGTGTTTTTCTTTGTTTATATTACAGGCTGCTGTTGTTGCTGTTGCTGTATTTAATATGAACTCTTATTGAATAAAACAAAAAAAAAATAAATAAAATAAATAAATAAAATAAAAAAATTTATAATTTATAATAAATATAGAAAAACACAATATTTATTATAGATTATAAATTAATTTTTTTATTTTATTTATTTTTTTTTATATTACAGGCTGCTGTTCTTGCTGTTGCTGTATTTAATATAAACTCTTATTGAGTAAAACAAAAAA
>NW_013568515.1:0-266 GCF_000499745.2 Eimeria mitis
TTATATATTATATATATGTATATGTATATAATTTATTTTATGTTTTATTACTTACTATATAAATTAAAATATTAATATACTACAACTGAATCATAATAATTTATTTTTTATTTTTATATAAATTTATTTATATATCACCAACCTAAACCCCACAAAAACCAAAGACAAAGACAAAGACAAAGACAAAGACAAAGACAACACAGCTGAGGTGTACAGGCACCCTCTCACTCTGCTGCTTTTGCTGCAGGCCCTATCTTCAGGTCGTT
>NW_013568516.1:0-448 GCF_000499745.2 Eimeria mitis
ATATATATATATATATATATATATATATATATATATATATATATATATATATATGTATATATATTTATATTTATTTATTTATTTGTTTATTTGTTTGTTTGCGTATTTATTAATTTATTTATCAATTTCCTTATGTATTTTTAAATTTATTTATAAATGTATTTATATAATACATCACATATATATATATATATTTATATTTATTAGTACGTTTATATATTTATATATTTATATATTTGTATATTCATATATACGAACATGTATCTATTTATGCATTTATACATTTATACATTTATACATTTATATAATTAAATATGTATATATTTATACATTTATATATTGAAAAATTTATATATTAACATATTTATAAATCTATATATTTATAAACTTATAAATTTATATATATATATATATATATATATATATATATATATATATATATATACAG
>NW_013568516.1:1628-4753 GCF_000499745.2 Eimeria mitis
GTAGATACGCTAGTTTGTATGGCTGTACTCCCCTATTAGAATGAGATATCTGCTGGTGAATATTGGTTGGTATGTTCGTAGAAAAGTTTATTTTTAGTTTTATAATTAAAAAATAAATTTTATTTTTTTGTTGTTTTGTTGTTTTGTTGTTGTGTATGGTGATGGAGCTGCATATGAACAGGCGCCCAGAGCAGGCGGTGCAGCAGGGGGGGGTGTATAGGGTAATGTTGTGCTATTGTTGGTGTTTTAATGAATGTAATAGAATAAAATAAATAAATATAAATAATTTTAGATAAAAAAAAGGAAAAAAAACAAATAAAATAAACCCAACGACACCACCAGCCCCGTCTGCTGAGCTCCGCCGCTGCGGCGCTCGCGGTGTAGCTGAGGCCGTATCTGTGTAGAATAATAAAAGTTGAATATAAAATGTTTGATGAATTGAAGAATATTTAAAAAGTAGAAAAGTATTGAATTCTTCAGCTGTACATACAGCTCAGCATCTTCACCGTTTCCTCTGTACCTGCTGCAGCAGCCCCGTCCGCTCTCGTATAAGCCCCCACTTCTTTTCTTTTGTATAAAACTTCTTTTCAATTAAAAAACTTCATTTATATTGTTTTAATATTCTCCGAATCATATTAAAAAAGAGGGGGGCCTCAAGGGGGAGCATGCAGCTGCCTCTCTCTCTCTCTATTTCAGCATCTCTTAGGCTTCACCACAGGGGGCCCCCCTCTGCGCCGCCAGGGTTCACTGGGGGCCCCTCCAGCCTTTTCTAAGAAACACAAAACATATATAGGGGCCCCCAGCATCCTTATAGGGGCCCCCTTCTCCTCAGTAGCTTGCAGGAAGCAGCAGGCGGAGTAGCAGCAACAGCAGCAGCAGCAGCAGCAACAGCAAGAGCAGCAGTTACAGCAGCAGCAACAGCTGCAGCAGCAGCAGCAGCAGCAGCAGCAGGAAAAGGTTTATTGGTGTTACTGGTTTTTTCTGCTTCTATCCCGTGAGCAGCAAAGTAAGGAACAAAGAAATTCCTCAACCAGAGATGACAACATTCAGAGAGAACGGCAGCAGCTGTGCTGCTGGCGCTGCTGCTGCTGCTGCTGCTGCTGCTGCTCGCGCTGCAGATGATGAACAGCAGCAGCAGCAGCAGCAGCAGCAGCAGCAGCAGCAGCAGCAAACGAGGAGAGGCAGCAGCACACAGGAATTTCCCTGGCTGCAGCTTTGGGAGGTCTGGCAAAGGGGAAACGTAACACCCCTAGATCAGGGGGAGACCTGGTCCGTTTCTTCTTCTTTTTAATTTTATTTTTATTTTTTTTTATTTTGTTTTTATTTTGTTTTGTTTTATTTTGTTTTATTTTGTTTTGTTTTGTTTTGTTTTGTTTTGTTTTATTTTATTTTATTTTTTTTTCCATCTTTTTCTTCTCTTTCTGTTATTTTTTCTTTGCTTTCTTTTTCTTTTTTCTTTTTTTTCTTTTTTTTCTTCTGCTGGGATTGATGCAGCATCTCTCTTTAGACACCTAGTGCTGCTGCTGCTGCTACTGCTGCTGCTGCTGCTGCTGCTATTCCTGCTGCAGTTGCTTCAACAGCTGCTGCTGATGCTGCTGCATTGCCGCTACTGTTGTTTTTGCTGCTGTCTCCACCTCTTGCTGCTGCTTTTATTCCTACAACCCTGCTTCTGCTGCTGCATCTCCATCTGCTGCTGCTGCTGCTGCTGCTGCTGCTGCTGCTGCTGCTGCTGCTGCTGCTGCTGCTGCAGGTTTATAGTGAATGGGGGTTTTCTGAAGGACCTGCAGCAAGAAGCTAGCCGTCTTCGTGGTGAGATGAATTCGGATTTGGTGGCGAAAGCATTATGCGGCTTAGATAAATTTATCTCTCAATCAAAGCAACGCCACCAACAGCAGCAACAGCAGCAGCAGCAGCAGCAGCAGCAGCAGCAGCAGCAGCAGCAGCAGCAAACTCATCATCTACGTATTGTTAATGCTCCTCTTCTCTCCCCTGAAGGAATCAAAAATGGATATGCAACAAAACGCTCCCGGCTGCTTCCCGGCTTAGAACGACAGATGGTAATACACAACACCTGCCTATACACCCCAATCAGCAGCTGCATATACACCCCAATCAGCAGCTGCATATACACCCCAATAAGCAGCTGCATATACACCCCAATCAGCTTTGCTTTCTGCTGTATATACACCTGAATAAGCAGCTGCATATACACCCCAAAATGGACTGTTTTCTGCTGATTTACATTCTGCTGTTGTTGCTGTTGCTGCTGCTGTTTCTGCTGCTGCTGTTTCTGCTTCTTCTTCTGCTGCTGCGTCTGCTGCTGCTGCTGCTGCTGCTGCTGCAGGGCCTGGCGTTTCAAGTGTGTGACGCAGCAACATGGAGTGTATTGACAGCCTGGGTGCCGCACGACATAGAGGTGCCTCGTGGGGTGTATAGGCAGCGGGGGCGGCTGCAGGTAGAGGTGCAGCCGCTGCTGCTGCATGCGTTTCGTGCTGCTGCTGCTGCTCCCAGCAGCAGCAGCAGCAGCAGCAGCAGCAGCAGCAGCTGTAATGCTGTTGAAACTGAATATGTTGGGCCCTTTGTTGCTACACGGTCGGATACCCTTGACCTTCTCATACATAAGGTAATAATATAAATATTTTATTTTTATTTTATTTTTTTTTTGTTTTTGTTTTTGTTTTTTTTTGTTTCTTTTGTTTTTGCTTTTATTGTTGTTTTTGTTATTTGTTTTGTTTTTGTTTTTTTTTTTGTTTTTTTGTTTTTGTTTTTGGTTTTTTGTTGTGTCTTTGTGTCTCTCTTTGTCTCTTTCTTTTTTTTTTCTCTTTCTTTTTTTCTCTTTTTTTCTTTTTTTCTTTGTCTGTCTGTCTCTCTTTTTGTGTGTTACTTTGTTGTTTTTCCCTGTCTCCTTTTTTTTATTTATTTCTCTTTCCTCCTTGTATTTATACATCTCTTTTTTATATTTATCTTTTTCATTTTATTTTCTTTTCTTTTTTCTTTTTTTTTTCTTCTTATTCACCAACTCCCCTCTCTCCATACCCTCCTCCTCCTTCTCTTTCTCTCTTTCTTTTTCTTTTTCTTTCTCTCTCTATTTTTTTTTTTTTTTTTTTTTTTTTTTTTTTTTTTTT
>NW_013568516.1:4902-5543 GCF_000499745.2 Eimeria mitis
ACCTGCAGACAGCTGGATGATGCTGAGTGACCCTGTAGATAGAGAAGTATCAAAGACAGAGGTGATAGATGGGGTGGGGTTGGTGTTGCTGCATCGTTCTGTGTGTGTATGCATGCAAGAGCAGCAGCAGCAGCAGCGACAGCAGCAGCAGCAGCAGCAGCAGCAGCAGCAGGGAGATGATGATGAAGAACTCGAAGAAGCAGATATACTAACAACAGCAACAACTGCAGCAACCAGCTGGAGGGGTGGGGGCCCCCAGGGGGCCCCCCTTCTCTCACCTAGCTGGGCATCTATGGACCCTAAACAACCCCCACAACCACCAGCAGCAACAGCAGCAACAGCAGCAGCAGCAGCAGCAGCAGCAACAGATAGAAGCGACATATATCTCTTAACAGGGGGTTTAGTGGGTTTAGTAAACCTGGCGAATACATGTTTTTTAAATGCAGCAGTTCAGTGTCTTTCTGTTGTTTTTCCTTTTTCTCGTTTCTTTCTTTCCGGTTTATATAAAATAGATATTAATATACACAACGCTATGGGTAGCCAGGGCAGGCTTGCTGATGCTTATGCTAAAACACTCAAGGTAATTTTACTTTTTTTTTCTTTTTTTTTTTTTTTTTTTTTTTTTTTTTTTTTTTTTTTTT
>NW_013568516.1:5626-6036 GCF_000499745.2 Eimeria mitis
GTTTTTTGTTTTTTTGTTTTGTCGTCGTTTGGTTTTGTTTGTTTTTTGTTTAGGGTTTGTCTTTTCTTTTTTTTTCTTTTTCTTTTCTTTCTTGCTTTTCTTTGTATCTTTGTCTGTCTCTGTGTTTTTCTTTTTTCTTTCTTTCTTTTTATATTTTCCTTTTTGTTTTTTCTGTTTCTCTTTATCTCTGTTTATCTCCAGCTGTCTCTCTTCTTTTTCTTTTTTGTCTTTGTGTGTGTCTTTGTTTTCATCTTTCTGTTTATTTTTTATATTTTTCTCTCTTTCTTTCTCTTTACTTTTTTATATTTCTTTGTCTTCTTTCTCTCTAACACATTTTTTTTGTATCATAAAAACTTTTTGCTGTTTTTGATTGAAAAAAAAAAAAAAAAAAGCAAAAAAATAAACAACAA
>NW_013568516.1:6056-6230 GCF_000499745.2 Eimeria mitis
ATTAGAATAATATAAAACAATATAAAACAATATAAAACAACATAAATCAATATAGAACAACACAACACAATACAAAAAAAATCAAAAACAATACAAGACAATATAAAAATAATTTTTTTTTTTTTTTTTTTTTTTTTTTTTTTTTTTTTTTTTTTTTTTTTTTTTTTTTTTTTT
>NW_013568516.1:6241-7043 GCF_000499745.2 Eimeria mitis
GGCATCATCAGAGTCTGTATTTGCCCCACGTGAGCTGAAGTGGGCGATAGGTGAGCTGAGAGAAGAATTTTTGGGTTTCGCTCAGCAAGACAGCCAGGAGCTGCTGGCCTTTCTTCTTGATGGGCTACATGAAGACCTTAATAGAGTCAAAAAAAAACCATACTATGAGGCAGGTTTTGGTTGGGGGGGGGGTTTGGCTTTGGTTGTTTTTGTTTGTTTTTGTTTGTTTTTGTTTGTCTTTGTCTTTGGTTGTTTTTGGTTGTCTTTGTTTGTCTTTGGTTGTCTTTGTCTTTGTCTTTGTCTTTGATTGTTTTTTCTTGTCTTTGTTTGTCTTTGTCTTTGTTTGTCGTTGTTTGGCTTTGGTTGCCTTTGTCTTTGTCTTTGGTTGTCTTTGTCTTTGTCTTTGTTTGTCTTTGGCTGGCTTTGGCTGTCTTTGTTTGTCTTTGGTTGTCTTTGTCTTTGCTTGTACTTTTCCTTTTTATTTTTATTTTTGTTTTTATTTTTATTTTTATTTTTATTTTTTTTTTTTGTCTTTGCTCCTCGCCGGTTGCTGCTGGGAAGCACCCTCCTTATTTATTTATTTATAAATAAATATAAGTATAAACAAATAAATATAAATATAAACAAATAAATATAAATATAAACAAATAAATATAAACATAAATATAAATATATTAAAATATATATTACTGTGTGGGGTGCATGCAATATAAGATGTGGGGTGTCTCAGCTCCCCCCTAAAAAAAAAAAAAAAAAAAAAAAAAAAAAAAAAAAAAAAAAAAAAAAAAAAAAAAAAAAAAAA
>NW_013568516.1:7063-9563 GCF_000499745.2 Eimeria mitis
AAAAATATGTGTGTGTGTGTGTGCATGCATGCAGGAGAAGATAGAGGGTGCATCTGGGTGTAGCGACAGCAGCATAGCATTACGAAGCCGTCGTCGCCAGCAAGAGATAAACAATTCAATAGTAGTAGATATATTTGGTGGTTTATATCGTTCTTTCTTAGAATGCCCTTTTTGTTTTCGTTTGTCTATTACTTTTGACCCTTTTATTTATCTTTCTCTTCCTCTTCCTTTTTCTTCTTCTTCTCGTTTTATTTTTTCTTCTTGTTTTTTTTTATCAAAAGCTTTTGCTGCAGATATACAAATCAATCTACCTATTACACTCATACAAGCTAAACAAACTGCTCTTGTTAGTTATTATTATACACTCATTCATTTATTTTATTTTTTATTTTATTTTGTTTTATTTTATTTTGTTTTGTTTTGCTTTGTTTTGTTTTGTTTTCGTTTGTTTTATTTTATTTTATTTTATTTTATTTTTTTTTGTTTTGTTTCCGTTTTTTTGTTTTGTTGTTTTGTTTTTTTGTTGTTTTATTTTGTGTTGTTTTGTTTTATGTTGTTTTATTGTATTTTGTTTTGTTTTATTTGTTTGTCTTTGTTTTGTTTATATTATTTTTTATTTGTTTATTTTAATTTAATTTATTTATTATTTTATTTTTTTTATTTTTTATTTCGTTTTGTATTTTATTATATTTGTTTCTCTATCTTCTTCTTTCTTCTCTTATCCTTCTCTTTTTTTCTCTTTCTTTTTTCTTTCTGTCTCTTTTTCTTTCTTTTTCTTTTTTTTTCTTCTTTCTCCTTGCTTCTCTCTTCTCTCTTTTTCTCTTCTTCTCTCTTCTTTTTTCCTTTTTTTTTCTTTTTTTTTCTTTTTTTTTTTATTATATTTTATCTACCTTCTCTCTCCTCCCTCTCCTTTTTTTTTTTTGCATTTACGCATATACTGTCTCTATCACTAATAAATAAACAAATAAATAAATAATTAATTTATTTTATTTATTTATTTATTTTATTTTATTTTTTTATTTTATTTTATTTTTTTTTATATACAGAGAGTACTGCATGCAGCTCTGAGGGGAGAAATGCCGCATGCAAGTTTAACGGCAGAAGAAAAAAAATGTTTCTCACAACAAATAGCTTATTGTAAGAGGAAAAAAAAAAAAATAAATAAATAAATAAATAAAAATAAATAAATAAATAAATAAATAAATAAAATAAAATAAATATATTAATATATGAATATATTAGGTAGATAAATAAAAACAAATAAATTTAAGCAGAAAAAAAAAAATACTTCTCACAACAAATAGCCTATTGTAAGAAAAAATAAATAAATAAACAAATAAAAATAAATAAATAAATAAATAAATAAATTAAATAAATAAATAAATAAAATAAATATGGTAGTGTATTAGTATATTAAATAAATAAAAACACAAATAAATTTAAGCAGAAGAAAAATTCTTCTCACAGCGGATCGTTTATTGTAAGAAAAAATAAATATAAATAAATAAATAAAATAAAATAAATAAATAAATAAAAATAAATAAAATAAAATAAATATATTAATGGATAAATATATAAATGTATAAATAAATAAATAAATAAATAAATAAATAGAATAAAGAAAATTCTCCATACAACGAATCGCCTACTGTAAGCTAATTAAAATAAATAAAAATAAATAAAAAGTAAATAAAAATAAATAAATACATATTTTTATTTGTATTTATTCATATTTATTTATATTTATTTATATTTATATTTATTTATATTTATTTATATTTATTTATATTTATATTTATTTGTATTTATATTATTATACAAATGGATAGCGAGGTATCTAGCATAGAAAACTAAATAAAAAAATAAATAAAACAAATGAAGAAATAAAACAAAAAACAAAACAAACAAACAAATACATTTATTTATATTTATTTTATTTATTTATTTATTTATTTATTTATTTGTTTATTTATTTATATTTATAAATTATTATTATACAGGTAGCGAGGTATCTAGCATAGAAGAAGTAAAATAAAATATTTTTTTGGTGCAGAAACCTAAATAAAAAAATAAATAAAACAAATGAAGAAATAAAACAAAAAACAAAATAAACAAATCTATTTATATTTATTTATTTATTTATTTATATTTATTTATATATTTTTATTATACAGGTAGCGAGGTATCTAGCATAGAAGAAGTAAGAGAAGAAAATATACTATTGGTGTATAGACGGCCTGGGGACTTCTTGCCGGGCTCTTCTCATCTCGCTGAAGGTTTAAAGCCATTCACACCAGGAGAAGACGTAATTTATTTTTTATTTATTTTTTTTATTTTTATTTTTTATTTTTATTTATTTTTTATTTATTTTTTGTTTATTTATTTTTTATTTTTTGTTTATTTTATTTATTTTTTATTTATTTTTGTTTATTTTATTTATTTTATTTATTTATTTAGTTATTTATTTCTTGTTTATTTATTTTTTATTTATTTATTTTAT
>NW_013568516.1:11771-12008 GCF_000499745.2 Eimeria mitis
AAGGGGGGGCCCCCCCAGGGGCCGGGGGGGGCCCCCATGCAGCAGAAGAAAATATAATAAATCAACGATCAAAGATTTCGGGTGTATTTACGCAGGCTGTTGAAGCTCTTAATAAAACTTTTGGGCCGCAAGAAAGCGGAAATAGTAGAAAGTGGAAATTGATGGTGGTGAGGTGTATAGGCAGGTTTTTGGGTGTATTTATATGTATTTATATTTATATTTATATGTATATTTATA
>NW_013568517.1:0-286 GCF_000499745.2 Eimeria mitis
CATTCACAAATCACCCTCGCACCACACCAGGCACTCATCGAAAACGTCAACGCCACAAAGGCAAGGCACACACTCCTGGTCCTTGCTGTTGCGACCCATTCAATCACAAGCAACCTCAGCACCGCAGTGCTATGCATACTCCTGCTCCTGCCCGCGCAAGGAAAACACACTTTCTGAAACAGCATGCGAGCTCCACCGACATAGCCACTTCCGCTCCACCTCTGGACGACCAACAAACAACAAACACTAGCCCAGGCACTTCGCGATGCACCAAAGTAAAGCCTTG
>NW_013568517.1:393-577 GCF_000499745.2 Eimeria mitis
TGCGAACCTGCGTGCTGCCCTTCCTTCGTTCCCACACACGGAACCGACCACGTTCAAACAACTGTCATCAACGATCAGTTCAATGCGTTCTACACTATTCGCAACTCAAAAAAGGAATTACTTGCCTTTCAACACTACGACCTATCATTCTTACCGGATCACCACTGTGCCGAGACACGCCGTC
>NW_013568517.1:677-890 GCF_000499745.2 Eimeria mitis
TATCTTCCTTCGTTCCCACACACGGAACCGGCCACGTTCAAACAACTGTCGTCCACGATCAGTTCAATGCGTTCTACACTATTCGCAACTCAAAAAAGGAATTATGTGCCTTTCGGCACTACGACCTATCATTCTTACCGGACCACCACTGTGCCGAGACACGCCGTCCTCAGTTCATGCCTTGCCCGTTTCGCACCATCCCCTCAAGCTCCC
>NW_013568518.1:0-300 GCF_000499745.2 Eimeria mitis
TATATATATATATATGCAGAATATACGCATCCATATTCACAAATTTAAGAAATAAATGTAGGGGAAAAACAGTTGTAGAAATACAGAAATAAACAGAAAACAAAAAAAATAAAAATAAATAATATGTTTAATGATAATAATAAACATTTATTGTACAAATTCGTGAAAATAATAAACATATATAAATATGTATAAACAAGACGATACGCTATACACCGCAGGGATGCATACACACACAAACAACACCTGCGAATACACCCCGATGCATATATATATATATATATATATATATATATAAAC
>NW_013568518.1:362-800 GCF_000499745.2 Eimeria mitis
AATAAAACGAAGAAAAACAACGACATAAAGGCCGGTATAGAAAAACAAACTAAACAAAAAGAAACACCGCAGAGAAAGAAAAAATATAATACGCTGACACATATATAATATATATATATTATATGTAAATATATATATACATATATATATATATATATATATATATATATATTTCCATCATTAACAAAAAGTATAATTCGCATCAGCATCAACAACAGCAGAAACATGTACACTACCTACACCAAGTAAACCAGAACAAAAAAGCAAAAAAACAAACAAACAAAACTAAATAAATAAAAATAAATAAAACTAAATAAATAAATAAATATAAAATATAAAAATAAAATAAAAAAAAGAAGTGTATATTCTTACTATGGCGACATCATCGAGTAGAATATCGAAATGAAAAAAAAAAAAAAAAAAAAAAAAAAAAAAAAA
>NW_013568519.1:0-278 GCF_000499745.2 Eimeria mitis
AGCCGCTCAGAAGTGCAGCCCCACAGCAGCAGCAGCAGCAGCAGCAGCAGCTGCTGCTGCTGCTGCATGCGGCAGATGCTGCAGCTGCTGCTGTTGCTGCTACTGCTGTTGCTGTTGCTGTGCGTGTGATTTCTGCTGCTGCCTATATGACTGTATCTGCTGCTGCTGCACAGTTGCTGCTGCTGCATGCATTTACATCCCCTGCTGCGCTGCTGTAGCTGCTGCATGCATGCAGCCCCGTGTCTTGTCTTTTTTTATTTTATTTTATTTTATTTTAT
>NW_013568519.1:466-800 GCF_000499745.2 Eimeria mitis
ACAATATATTCATTCAGAGGCAGTGATGCATGCATGCATGCATGCATGCATGCATGCATGTGTTTATTGATAAAATACAAAAAAAAATTTTTGTGCTTCTTTGGTATTCATATGCTACCACCCAACGAAGATACGCCAAACCCTAAACCCTAAACCCTAAACCCTAGCTGCTTTTCTGTTTACACTTCAGCTTTTAGCAGACTACAGAAACCCTAGACTCTAAACCCTAAACCCTTGGATAGCGTTACGGAGCACGAAGACTGATGGGGCTTCTTAGTGTATTAGATTTTAGGGTTTAGGGTTTAGGGTTTAGGGTTTTAGGGTTTAGGGTTTA
>NW_013568520.1:0-398 GCF_000499745.2 Eimeria mitis
TTATATTTATTTTATACTCAACAAGGAACAATACTTGCTGCTGATATTGCTGCTGCTGCTGCTGCTGCTGCTGCTGATGCTGGGCTGGTGCTGCAACTGCTGCTGCTGCAATCATTGTTGCTGCTGCTGCAGTTGCTGCTGGTGCTGCAGTTGCTGCTGCTGCTGCAGTTGCTGCTGCTGCTGCAGTTGCTGCTGCTGCTGCTGCGAGTGCTCTATTTACCGATGTCAACGCGAAAAAAGTGCCCACGGGTGCCCAGCAGCAACAGCAGCAGCAGCTGCTGCTGCTGCTGTTTCTGCAACCGCAGCAGCAGCAGCAGCAGCAGCAGGAGCAAGTTCACATCCACATGCCGCAGAAACGACTGGGGTGGTGCTGCTGCTGCTGCTGCTGCTGCTGCTGC
>NW_013568520.1:600-800 GCF_000499745.2 Eimeria mitis
ACCGCAGCAGCAGCGTACGGGTAAACAGCAAACGGTGCTGCAGCCACCTGAGGGGCGACCCCCTGAACCTCAATCTCTGCTGCTGCTGCTGCTGGTGCTGCTGCTGCTGTTGCTGCTGCAGGCAGCAGCACTTGCTGCTGCTGCGGCAAGGCATAGACAGGCCCAAGGCCCTGCTGCTGAATTGCTGCTGCCTGCTGCGG
>NW_013568521.1:0-605 GCF_000499745.2 Eimeria mitis
TTTTTCTTTCCTCTAGAAAGAAACTAGGACAATAAGCATTGATGGCGCCTATTCTGTCTCTGTCTCTATCAAAAACAATTTGCTTATGCTTAAAAAAAGAAAGCCCCAAAACACTCTCCTGCATGCGGTTGTCGTCGAGCCCATCGCACCAAAACCTAACACATAAACCACCGTAAACCCTAAACCCTAAACCCTAAACCCTAAACAATAGGTTTTCATGTTTATACGAGATAAAGGGAATGGGATAGCATGTGAGACAGATTTTTGGGTTTAAATTAGGGTTTAGGGTTTAGGGTTTAGTCGAGGGTTTAGGGTTTAGCTAACCCCCCCGTGCGTCTATAAAGATAACTTTGTGGTTTCCATATAATAGTATCTCCTCCTTGCAGGATAACTAGGGTTTAGGGTTTAGTCTAGGGTTTAGCGTTTAGACTAGGGTTTAGGGTTTAGGGTTTATGAGGGTTTAGGGTTTATCTACCCCCCAGTGCGTCTATATAGATAACTTTGTGGTTTCCAAATAACAGTATCTCCTCCTTGTAGCCTAACTAGGGTTTAGGGTTTATTAGGGTTTAGGGTTTATGAGGGTTTAGGGTTTATGAGGGTTTAGG
>NW_013568521.1:677-800 GCF_000499745.2 Eimeria mitis
GTAACTAGGGTTTAGACTAGGGTTTAGGGTTTAGATGAGGGTTTAGGGTTTAGATGAGGGTTTAGGGTTTATGAGGGTTTAGGGTTTAGGGTTTATCTACCCTCCAGTGCGTCTATAAAGATA
>NW_013568522.1:0-1269 GCF_000499745.2 Eimeria mitis
TAGCAGCAGCAGTTTAGGTAGCAGCTGGGGACCCACCCACCTGCAGCTCAGGCCGAGTGGAGGGAAGATACAAAGGAGAGGGAGACAAGAAAAAAACCAAAAAAAAACAAATAAACAAACAAAAAAAAGCAGAGACAAACAGGGAAACGATAATACAGAAAGAGAAAAGAGAGACAAACAAACAGAATGGTTGATATAGTAACAAACAAAACCCAAAGCAGAATAAAAGGGGAACAGAGAAAACAAAAAAAAACACAGAAACAGCAAAAGACAGACAAAAAAGAGACAGCAGCTGCCGAGACACCGCCGAAGCCACAGACAGCAAACGAAGCAACAGCAGCAGGCAAACGGAGCAGCAGCAGGAAACAGGAGCAGCAGCAGCAGCAGCAGCAGCAGCAGCAATATGCATGAAGAACAAAGAAAGCTCAATTCACCGCCCCACACACAAACCAGGAGCAGCAAGGAGATTCAAACGCGCAACAGCTGCAGCAGGCAACAGACCTGCGCATCCAATGCAACAGCAGCAGCAGCAGCAGCTGCTGCTGCTTCTGCTGCTGTAGTTGCTACCGCTGCTGCTGCTGCAGAAGGTAAGCTTACCAGCCCTTAGCTGTAGAGGGAAGAGAGATGCAGCAGTCACAGCCACGTGCATACAGCAGCCGCTCACTGACGGACGCGGGCAGCAGCAGAGACGTCAGCGAGGCCAGGGCAGACTGAATGCAGCAGCAGCAGCAACAGCAGCAGCAGCTACAGCAACACGGGAAAGAGCGCTTCTTCATGTCTGAAAGCAGCAGCGGCTGCAGCAGAAGCAGCAGCACCAGCACCAGCAGTACTAGCAAGCAGGAAAACAACCAGAGACAGAACCTACAGTGGCAGCGCCCGTGATAGTCGATAGTCTGCTGCTGCTGCTGCTGCTGCTGCTGCCAGCAGCATATGCGGGCTCAGCAAAGTGCGCAGCAGCTGGTGCTGTTGCTGCTCCAGTTGCTGCCGCAATGGTAGCACTGTCCGAAGGCGCCGCAGCCGCAGCGGCCGCAGCAGCAGCAGCAGCAGCAGCAGCGCCATCCGGGTTGTTGCTTTCTCCTGCTGCTCCCTGTATCAGCGTTCGCAGCAGCTGCTGCTGCGCAGCCACGCCGCACTTCGCGTGTTTCTGCAGCTCTTCTGCAGACCAGGGCAGGTTAAACACGAAGACGAGGCCGTCTCCACCTGCAGCAGCAACAGCAGCAGCAGCAGCAACAGCAGCAGCAGCAGCAGCAACAGCAGCAGCAGCAGCAG
>NW_013568522.1:1531-4031 GCF_000499745.2 Eimeria mitis
GTAAGCACCATGACCCCTTCACTATCCAAGAGAAAGCCGCTGCCTCACCCAGACGGATGGCAACGAAGGGACAAAACTCGATCCACCATCAGCAGCAGCAGAAACAGAAACAGCAGCAGCAGCAGCAGCAGCAACGATAACAACAGCAGCAGCAGCAGCAGCAGAGCAGCTGCAGCCTTACGAGAGACAGTGAAGATACGGCTGCAGCCAGAGAACGTCAGGGAGACGGGCTTCAGGCCCTCGCCCCTCTTTACCCCAGAGCCGCATGCAGCCTCGCCCGTCAGCTGGATTACCCCCCGCTGCTGCGGTGTGTTTGCTGCCTGCTGCTGCTGCTGCTGCTGCTGCTGCTGCTGCTGCTGCCGTCTTCTGACGAAGTCTTCGCCTGCCCCCATGCTGCTGTCCGAGCGGTTGCTGCTGTCCCTCTTGCTGTTGCTTTCAGAATTAGGTAGCCAACCTGGAGCTGGCAGCAACTTCTGCTGCTGCTGTTGCTGCTGCTGCTGCTGCTGCTGCTGCTCCTGCTGCGTGTCAGTGCCGTCTAGAAGCAGCTCAAATGAATCAGCAAGCAGCTGCATGTTTGGTCTCCCCACCCAGCTGTTACCAGGCGACTCCGCCTCCTGTGCTGCTGCTGCTGCTGCTGCTGCTGCAGCTTCTTCGAGTTCTCCCCTTGGTGCTTCAGCCTTGCGATTGAGAATAGCAAGAGCTGCGTCTGCTGCTGTCCTGCTGCTGTTGTTGTGGTTGCTGCTGCTGCTGAACGGGCTGCAGCAGCCAGAAGGAGTGAAAGCGCCGGGTGTCTCTACATTGTCCCATTCTGCTGACAGCATCGCGCTGTTGCCGCTGCTAAGCCGATCCATCTCTCCTTGCTGCTGCTGCTGCTGCTGCTGCTGCTGCTGCTGAGCAGCAGATCTGCTGCTGCGTCTGCTGGCAGCAGAAGCACGCTCAAGGGCGCGGCAGATAACCCAACCTTCTTCATCGGCATCCTTCTCGCCTACTGGAGTCAAACACTCTCCCTCTGCTGCTGCTGCTGCTGGTGTTGCTGCTGCTGCTGCTGCTGCTGCTGCTGCGGAAGGCTCCGGGATTGCCGGTATGCTCTTGCTGGCTGCGTCAGACTGCTGCTGTTGCTGCTGCTTCTGGGGAGACTCAGCAGCTGGCTCACCTGTTGCAGCTGCAACAGAATCGTCTACCTTTGCTGCTGCTCCTGTTGCTGCTGCTGCTGCTGCTGCTGCCTCTCGTGCTTCAGCAGCAGATGACTCTGAAGCCCTGCTCTCTTCCTCTACGGACAATGACGGCTCTGCGTCCTTTGCATGGAGGGCAGGAGGCTGCTGCTGTTGCTGCTGCTGGTTCTGCTGCTGCTGCTGCTGCTGCTGACCGTTCTGTTCCTTCTTTGTGTGTTTGCTGTCTGCGCTACCCTTCGCGTTATGCCGTTGCTGCTGCTGCTGCTGCTGCTGCTGCTGCTGCTGCTTTGCAGCCTCGGCGAGCCGAGCAGCTGCTGCCTGCTGCTGCCTTTCCTTCTTTCTTTGTCGCGCTGACATCTTCTGCTCCCCAGCAGCACTCGATGCTGCTGCTGCAGGGACTGATGCTGCTGCTGCTGCTCCTGCAGGAGCTGAGGCTGCCGCACATGTTGCTGCTGCTCCTGCAGCAGCTGCAGCAACCTTTGCTGCTGCTGCTGTTGCTGCTGCTGCCTTATCATCCGTTGCCTTCGATGCTTGGGACCCTACGACATTACTGCCTGCTGCCGGCTTGCTGCTGCTGCTGCTGCTGCTGCTGCTATCCTTGCATTTGCTGCTGTTGCTACTGTCATTGCGGCTGTTGCGGCTGGTCTTGCTGCTGCTCTTGTTTTTGTTGCTGCCGTTGCTGTTGCTGTCTGCGCTCGCGTATGCATCGTTGTCTTCATCGCTTCTGCTGGAAGCCCTGTCGCCGCTGCTGCTGCGTGCTTTGTTGCTGCTGCTACTGCTGCTACTGCTGCTGCTACTGTTGCTCTTGGTGTTGCTGCTACTGGCAGCGGGCCGTTCCTTTGCAGCAGATAGCGACCCCCCAGCAGGAGGCGATGGTTCCCGCTGTTGCTGCTGTTGCTGCTGTTGCTGCTGTTGCTGCTGCTGCTGTTGCTGCTGCTGCAGCAGTTGCTGCTGTCTTTGCTTCTGCTTGGAGATTCTCCCCTTTGGCGGCGGCCGGTTTGACTCTACGCGTTGCCGCTGATTTGCTGCTGCAGCGCTCGTGGTAGCCGCTGCAGCAGCAGCAGCAGAAGAAGAAGCAGCATCTGGAGAAGCAGCAGCCGGGCCAGCAGCAGAAACGCCAGCAGGTGTCTCTGCTGCAGCAGCTGCATCTGCTGCTGCAGCAGCTGCAGCGGCTGGACTCGCCTTGGAGTTCTTATCGCCTTCTCCCAACGCAACAGTCTTCTTCTGTTTCTGTTTCTTGCTGTTCCCCTGCTGCTGCTGCTGCTGCTGCTGCGGCTGCTGCGGCTGCTGGGAGCTTGCTTCAGCGCTTGCTGCTGCCTCTTTTGCTG
>NW_013568522.1:9031-10525 GCF_000499745.2 Eimeria mitis
ACAAGGCTGGAGATAAGAGTAGCGGTGGGGGCCGCTTGTCTCAGTTGTTTAAGGGGGCGCTAGACGATATGCATAAGGTAGTGAGGAGCTCATCATCAGCTTGTGCTGCAGCAGATCAGAAAGCAGCAGCAGCAGCAGCAGCAGCAGCAGCAGCAGACCCAACCAACCCCACTACTATGGACCACGCACGACTCAAGGCAGCAGCGAAGGAAGCGGAAGCTGCTGCAGCAGTCACACAAAAAGCAGCAATTATGCTGCTGAGGCTCTGCATACACCTGCGTAAACCCCTCGTAAGGCAGCAGCAGCAGCAGCAGCAGCAGCAGCAGCAGCAGCAACAGCAGCAGAAACAGCAGCAGCAGCAGTCAGACTTTGCAAATGGTGATGCATGCATGCATCTTTAGCGTCTTCTGCGTGTTGAGTTCCTTATTGTTTTTACTTCGTGCTGCTGCTGCTGCTGCTGCTGCTGCTGTTGCTGTTGCTGTTGCTGCTGTTGCTGCTGCTGCTGCAGGTGCTGGATGCGGATATGCTGCGTATTTTATCTATCCACGGTCACGAGCACTTCCTCTCTCTGCTTGAGGGCTATGGGGAGGCAGTGTTGACCCCCAATGCATACGAGTTAGACTTGCTGCTGCAGGCGCTGCGTCGGCGTCAGCACCAGCTGCAGCAACCACCACCAGCAGCAGCAGCAGCAGCAACAGCAGCAGGAGCAGCAGGAGGAGAAGAACATCTTCCTCATAGTAGAACGCATGCATTGTTTCCCCCCTCTGTTAAGGCTGAAACACTCACACACCACATAAGAGAGACAGTGGGGCTGCTGCGGGGCCCTACAGTATTCGCAAAGGGGCGCGTAGATTTGTTGGGGGCTTATCTAGGGTATGATAGGAAAGAAGAGACAAAAGAAGAGACAAAAGGAGATAAAAAAACAGAACTAAAAAGAGACAGCAGCACAGCAGCAGCAGCAGCAGAACCACCAGCAGCAGCAGCAGCAGCAGCAGCAGCAGCAGCAGAAGAGGTTTTTGTTGCTGTCAGCAGCCTTGACGTTCGCTTCTTGGGGGCCCCCAAACGATCAGGGGGCCAGGGAGATGTACTCTGCGGGGTGATAGCACAGATGCTGGTGTGGGGGGAGAGGGGGCGGGGGCAGCAGCAGCTGCGAGAGCTGCATATGTGTGCGGAGAGTATAGGATTGAAGCTGCCTGCATGCAGCAGCAGCAGCAGCAGCATAAGCAGCAGCAGCAGCAGCAGCAGCAGCAGCAACGCAGCAGCCCAAATGTTGCTGCTGCATGCAGCTAGTCTTCTTACACGCCAGGCTGCTGCTCTCGCATTCAGGCACCACGGCAGGGGCCTCAGCGTCAACCAAATATTAGATAAACTCAATGCTGCTGCTGCTATCGTCTTTCCTAAGGCATGGCTGCAGCAGGATACACTATAAAATATATATATATATATATATATATATATATATATATATATATATATATATATATATATATATAT
>NW_013568522.1:10625-14903 GCF_000499745.2 Eimeria mitis
AGCAGCACTAGCAGCAGCAGCAGCAGCAGCAGCAGCACTTGTTGTTTTCTCTCCTGCAGCAGCAAAAGCATTAGTATCTATTGCAACAGGCAAAGGAAAATAAATAAAAAAAGAATGAAACAAACGAGATAAATAACTAGCTGGCTGCGTCAGCTGTCTACGCACCTCTGTCACCAGCTCTTCTGCTGTTGGCTCTATATAACTCATTTCTTTTTCTTTTTCTTTTTCTTTTTCATTTTCTTTTTCTTTTTCTTTTTCTTTATCTGTTTCTTTTTCTTTTTCTGTTTCTTTATTTGGGTGTATCAATAGCTTTACTATTACATTTGATAGATCCTCGCTCTTGTTGCTGCTGCTGCTGCTGCTGCTGCTGCTGCTGCTGCTGCTGCTGCTGCTGGCCCTGGTAATAGAAACTTCCTCAAGAGAGATGCGTGCAGCAGCAACACCGAGAGCCTGCAGCAGTGCTTCCTTCACTTGCTCACCGAATGCATGCGGTGTCTTTATTGTTTTATTTATTTCATCTTCGGTTACAGCTAAAAAGAAAAGAGGCAATATAACCCCTTTCTCTTTTTTTTCTTTATTTTTTTCTTTGTCTACAGGAGCAGCAGATGCATCGCTGCTGCTGCTGCTGCTGTTGCTGCTGTCTGTATGATCTGCGTTTGTCTTGCTGCTGTCTGCTGCTGCGTAGCATTGCTGCCTGCAGCAGGCTGCTGCTGAGGGGCCCCTGCTGCAGCAGGAGACCGCAGACTAGGATGCTGCTGCGATGCCCCTGCTGCTGCTGCTACTTCTGTTGTTTTCTGAGCAGCAGCTGGAGGCTGAGGGGCCCCTGCTGCTGCTGCTGCTGCTGTGGTTTGGCTTGCATGCTGCTCGGGGGCCCCTGCTGCTGCTGCTCTGGGCTGCGTAGCAGCTGGATAGGGCCCCCCGCCTACATTCCCAGCAGGAGGCTGCTGGGGGGCCCCTGCTGCTGCAGGTGTGTGGGTAGTGTGTGCTGCTGCAGGGGCCTCTGGGGTGCGAACGCGCTGATCATGCTGCTGCTGCTGCTGCTGCTGCAGCTGCTGCTGGTGATGCTGCTGCTGCTGTTGCTGAGGCTGTTGCTTCTGCTGCTGCTGCTGCTGCTGCTGCTGCTGCTGTGGCTGCTGCTGCCGGGGTTGCTGAGGAGGGGGGCTGCGTTGTGTTGGTGGTTGCTGCGGCCTGTTCCTGGGGTATGAGTAAGAGCTCCTCCTGAGGTTTCTGCCGCGGCTGCTGGACCTGCCCTGCATGCAGCACAAAAGAGAGAAGAGAAAACGCATGCAACGCAGTGCAGCGGCGATCTAGGTATGCATGCATGCACCTCAGACACGGAGGTGCCTAGACAGCCGACGATCTGCTGCGGTGCACCCAGCACAAGTCCTGCTGCTGCTGCTGCTGCTGCAGCAGAACACTCACCATGCGGCGCGTAGAAGAGCGTGCTTGAGCCAGCAGGGGGCCCCAGGAATGAGAGGTGGGGTTGCTGAGTAACACCATCAGGATGAGGGCCCCTATAAGAGGGAAAGCGCGGCGTATGGCCGCCATGGTTTGAGGGGTATATCGGCAGGATCAAGGAGAAAAAGAAAAAGTTTTTTATAAAACTGTTTATATTACATGGAAAAAATCAGAAACATGAATTCTTCTATCATAAGAAATGCGTCAGCAGGCGGTGGGTTGTGTGTATAAAGATACGCTCGGTTTGTTGTTCTTTGCCACGAAACACGAGCTAATAGTGCGAGATTTCTTCTGTTGAGATGCAAATTATAATAAAAACAACAAAATATAAATAAATAAAAACATATAAATCTTCATACAACACCACGCTATGCACTAGTGGGCGGTATACATAACACCGAAACGCTCAGCCTCTGCACAAGAGGGTGACGCCCCGCCCCCGTCTTCCCTGTGAAAAATGGAGAATAAACTGAATTAATTAGAATGACTAAGTTTAATTTAATTAAAATAAACTTTTTAAATTGAATTTGAATGATTAAGAACGCAGAATATAGCACAAGAATGCCGATACTACAGCCCCTGCCTTCTACTCGGTCTCGCCTTCCCTCTCCGCTCGACGGAGGCGCCCGGTGCTATGCTGCATCGGTTACTGTGGTTTCTTGCGGGAAAAAATAAAAACAAATTGAATTAATTTAATTTATTTAAATTATTTATTATATTTAAAAAGAAAAACCCATCAAATACACCTCAGTTTACCCCTGTCGCACCCTACGAAACCACCTACGACAACCTGCTTGCAAGTCCACCACCTCTTGCACTTGTGCATCTCGCTGCTGGGGGGCTCTGTAGTTTTGTTTCTCTTCTTAACAAAAGGAAAATAATATTTATAATGAAAGTTATTACCGCTAGCTTAGGTGGATTCAATCTCCCTTTAATGTAAACATGAATTCACTCTGTTCTTGCATGAGTAGAGAGGGGATGCACTGCTCCTCAATCCTCTCGCCTTCATACATGTTTTTCTTCTGTATAAATACTTGCATCTCAGTAACTCCTTTTAAAACAATTTATTATAAGTGTGTTTATAGGGGTATCAGCTGAGGCTGTATCTGCTTTCTTGGTGTTGTTGCATGTTCTGTGGATCGCGAGGCGGTGCGAGCAACCTACTCTTGTTCGTGTTTCACCACCAGTGTAGAAAACTCACAAAAACATGAATTTCTCTTTCCTAATACTTTTCTGAAAGTGTTGAGATGCCGTATACTGGCTCCCACAGAAAAGAAACAACAGAAAGCGACGGAGTAGCGCTGTGCACGGGCCGCACATAGTTCATATAAAACGGCTATATAGTGTTTACTTATATCCTACTGACAGCACAAGTGAATCTATGAATATCTCTACTGCGAGGCAATTCTCCCCGTATGCTCAGCGGCGAAAACTCGAGTGTACATGAACTACAGAGTGTACAGCTAGGAGATGTAAAAGTTTCTATGAGCACTGGGTCTGTCTCGTCTATAGAGAAACTCAGTTCTATAGATCTCTGCGCTCCTCAGCTGCAAGCTCTTCCTCTCTGTGATCTGTGCTATCCCTCTACCTATGGCTTTCTCGCCGCCTGAGACAAAACCTTCATCCTCTTCATCTTTGGGGCTGCATCGGTGGCGTAAAGCGAGAGCTTTATATTTTTTTTTATTTTTTTAATATAAAAAAAATAATAAAAAAATATAATGCATCTCACGCACTACTCTACGGAACAACCCTAAACCCTAAACCCTAAACCCAATTCATGAGCAAGGCAAACGACCACTCAGTGCAGCAGCGAGATGTTGTCTACAGCAGCAGTATAAGAGCGATATCTTCGGGAACCGTTTGTCTTTCTTTTTCTTTACTTTTATCTGAGCTCTGGTCTCTCTACTGCCATCCCCCCTCTCATTTGGCCTCAGCGAGCAGCGAGCCCTCACTGGGCGCCATGGCAGATGAGGGTTTCTGTTGCCTGGGGAGGGAGGGGGGGAGGCAAACCTACAGAATTTTTCATCTGATACTAGTACGCATATCTATACTTGCATGCAGCGTGGCTACTGAAGACCGAGAAAGTGTTGAATACTCGTCTGCATTGTAACTGCATGCAGCGAAGGGGGGGTTGTTGTACTTTCACGTTGGGTTTCCTTGTAGTGCGAGCAGCAACACGGTCAGCTGCAGCTGCAGCAGCAGCAGCACAAAGGCCTGGGGCTGGTGAGGGAGAGTATCCACTTCTTTTCAAATACTGTTGTGCTCTGTACACCTAAATACTGAAAGAGATCTCATCAACTACTACTTGGGGAATATTTTATAACTTGCATTGGCATTGGTTCTATTGCAGCAACTACGGCCCTCAAAGGATATTGAGAACCCTCGAGCTTATCTGAATACTGTGTGAGATACAAATCCTCGGAGAGCAGCTAGCATCCCCCCAGGCCCCATACACCCCGGATACAGCAGCGCAGGGGCCTGGGGCTGATACAGAGAAGGAACGATCTATACTGAGTGGCAGTACACCAGGAGAAAGGCAACACTTCATGCAGGCACTGACACTGTAGAGAATATGTAAACACTTACTTCTTAGCTCTTAATAGCTAGCCTGCTAGCAACTATATATATATATATATATATATATATATATATATATATATATATATATATATATATATATATATATATTAATAACATATATATATATATATATATATATATATATATATATATATATATATATATATATATATATATATATCTATATATATATATATATATATATATATATATATATATATATATATATATATATATATA
>NW_013568522.1:17014-25065 GCF_000499745.2 Eimeria mitis
GTGTACGTACACCTGAATTGCTATGCCTGACTCGAGGGCTCACCAGTCTTCTGCCTGTTGCGTTGTTGTCCATTCACTTTCTTTTTTTAGTTGCAGCGTGGTGTCTCCTCTCCGCCAGGTAAGGAGAGAGGTGCTCGGCATCTCCTGCACCCAAACCCTAAACCCCAAACCCTAAACCCTAAACCCTAAACCCTAAACCCTAGACTCAAGCCCCTTGATTTAAAGCTGGCGTCATAACAAGAAACAAAAAAATATAAACAAATTCATCATCATTATCTCCACAGCTGAAAAAGATAATAAAGGGTTTTAGTTAGGGTTTACCTTCAGCCCAGCTGCAACAGCAAGGGCCCGCGCCAGCACCTCCTGCTGCTGCACTCCTTCCTTCTCCGCCCGTTGCAGCAAATCCTCAGCAGCAGGTAAAAAGACAGGTAGTACAGAGCGACGCACATCGTCGAGCTGCCGGGTAGTGCATGCAGACTGAACAACACACCCAAACCCCAAACCCTTAACCCTAAACCCTAAACCCTAAACCCTAAATAATAAAACCGAAGGACAGCGTCATAGGGTTAGTCAGAGGCTCAAGGGCTGCACTATACTGCATTTGTAAAACAATGAACGCTACGGAGCTGTGGTTTTTGAATTAGGGTTTAGGGTTTAGGGTTTAGGGTTTGTGCCTACAGTAGCCGCCAGGACCTCGTTTGCGCTCGGCAGTTCTCTGTATTCAAATCTGCGAAACACAAAACCCCAACCAAACCCTAATCCGTAAACCCTAAACCCTAATCCATAAACCCTAAACCCTAATCCATAAACCCTAAACCCTAACCTGTAAACCCTAAACCCTCAAGGTATTGAGTGTTGCGCGTACCGAATACCGCAGTTGGCTTCTAGGGCTCTAACATCTTTTCTTTCTTCAGGCGAGTGCAGCAGCAGAGACAACCCCTGCCTCCCTGCTCTTCCTGTGCGGCCGCTGCGGTGTATAAACACGTCGCTATCGTGCGCTACACCACAGTGAACCACCTGGCAGCAGCAGCAGCAGCAGCAGCAGCAACAGCAACAGCAGCAGCAGCAACAGCAGATAGAGAGAGGCGGAAGCTGAAGACTAAGAAGAGATGAATAGCAGGGGCAAACAAACGAGAAAGAAAGACAGAAAAGAAACAAATGAAATAAAGAGATATAATAAAGAAAAGAAAAGAAAGAAAAGAAATAAAAGAAATAAAACAAAGAAAAGAAGAAAAAAGGAAAAAAAAGAAGAAAAGGGATGGAAAGAAGAAGATAGAAGGCCAGCGGCAACAGACAGATAAGTACAGGCCGAAACACAAAACAAAGAAGGAGAGAAAATAATATAAATATGAGAGAAAGCTGATGAAATAAACACATAAAAAAAACCAAAAAAAAAAGAAGAAAACGACAAAATAAGAGACACAGAAGATAAACAAGAAGAAAGAAGAAAAAAAAAGGAAAAAGAAAAAGAAAAAAAAAAAAAAACAAAAAAAGAACAAACTCACCAGGCCTACGTTGCCGAGGTCTACACCCCTTGCTGCAACATCCGTGCAAATCAGCGTTTTGTATCGGCCTGAAGAAAACAGCTCAACCCTAAACCCTAAACCCTAAACCCTAAACCCTAAATCCTGAACCCTAAACCCTAAACCCTAAACCCTAAGTATAAAGATCTTAACAAAGGAACAAATGAAAAAGAAACAAGCAAGTACACAAACACAAAGAGAAACAAAAACAGACAGACAAACAAAAACAACAACAGTAGCGTTTGCAGAATGCGTGGCTGTCCGTGGGGGGAGGATGCGTAAAGTTAAGCAGCTAGCTAGCTAGCTAACTAGCTAGCTAACTAGCTAGTTAGCTCACTATCTATCTGGCTAGCTAGCTAATTCGCTAGGTAGCTCGTTAGCCAACGCGAGCTAGAGCAAGGTAGCTAGCTAGTTCCAGCAGGTGTCCATCTAGCTGGCTAGCAAGCAAGCAAGCAAGCTAGCTAGCTAGCTGTTTAGCTAGCTAGCTAGCTAGCTAGGCAGCTGTTTCGGTAGCTAGCTAGCTAGCTAGTGAAGAGGGTTTAAGAGAGGAACTGACCCTTTTTGAATGCATGCATAATAGCTTCTCTGGTTTGCTGCTCGACCCCGCCATGTAGAACAGCAGCAGAGAAGTTGGTTGCTGCTGAGTCATGAGCGAGAGCATCAGCCTGATGTTTTGTACCTACAAATATTATTGCTTGTTTGTTTGCATCTGTGAAACAAGAAACAACACCATGAAGCAAAGCGCACAAAGAAGAGCCCACGCAGCCCGCGGGAACCTCCATGCGCACGTGCCGCACGGTCGATGCTGTTCTGAAACACAAAAAAAAAAAAAAACAGAAATCATAAAAATTATTTTATTTTTTTCATTAAATATATTTTATTTTTATTGTTTTACCAAAATTCATCATTTATTTTCATGGATTCACCAAAAACAATCAAAATATTTCAGCTTTCTGATTCAAATGCAAAATATGTTTCAGACGATTCAGAGGAAATTAAAGAAAAAATTCAACTTCTTGAATACAAATATATAAAGCATATATTTATATATTAAATATAAATAAAAAATATTTTTATATATTCAATATAAAATAAAAAAATACTCCGACATGTTCAATGAAACAATATTTCGATATACTCAATAGAAACAAAAGTAATAACTTGACATATACAATATAGAGATAAAAACATATGAACTTTATATAAATATAAGTATAAATATCCAATAAAAATGAAAAAAACAATTTAGTATATAAACAGAAATAAAAGGAATGCTCAGATATATTCAACCGAAACCAAAAGGAAAACGTTTCAACTCATGAAGAAAGCCGTCATATTTTTTCTTTTTAAGAAGAAATACACAATTCAAATTATCTATTTAATAACAATATGAATAAATAAAAATAAAAAAGAAAAAATGCCTCCACTTTTGAACAGAGAAAATATATAATTCAACTCATGGGGAAGCAATACAATACTGTGAATTCTCTTCAGCCCAGTGCCTTAACCCTAAACCCTAAACCCTAAACCCTAAACCCTAAAGCTATCAAAGCAAACACCAAATTCACACTGGGAGATCTGCACCCCGCCGGCAATGCTGCCTCCTAAACCCTAAACCCTACATACTAACGCTAAACCCTAAACCCCAAATCCTAGGCCCCAAACCATAAACCCTAAACCCTAAACCCTAAACCCTAAACCCTAACCTGACGGTTCGGTTGAGCATCGCGTCGACAGTTTGTGGATTTTTGAGAAATTTTTCGGCTACTTTGCGGACCCAGTTGGGTTGTGTGGCGGAGAAGAGGAGGAGTTGTTGCTGCTGCTGCTGCTGCTGCTGCTGCTGTTGCTGCAGTTGCGGTGTACGTACACCGGAAACAGGGGAAAGCTGGGGTGTATCCGCAGCTGCTGCTGACGCCTCAGTATCGCTTGCAGCTGCAGCGCGAGAAGATAAAACAGAAGAAAGAATCAAATCAACTGCCTCAGCAAACCCAAACCGCAACATCTCGTCCGCCTCGTCCAGCACCACGTGCTGCACTCCGCTTAAACTGCAGCAACAACAACAACAGCAGCAGCAGCAGCAACAGGAGTAGCAGCAGCAGTAGCAGCAGCAGCAGCAGCAGCAGCAGAGGCATATAAGGGGTTGAAGGAGAAATGTGTATTGGATGTTCGGCAAGGCCTCCCAGCAGCAACAGTAGCGGTGCAAGCAGCACCAGAGCAGCAGCAGCAAAGCAGCAGCAACGAAGCAGCAGCAGCAGCAAAGCAGCAGCAGCAGCAGCAACTGTAACGCACTCAAGTGCTGCAGGCCCCTCGCGGTCTACAGAGGGCTCCAAACCCGCCAAGTCAATCAGCCGGCCCGGGGTAGCAACAACAGCATCTAGACCCCTCCGCCGCTGCTGCAGCTGCTGCTGCTGCTGCTGCTGCTGCTGTTGCTGCTGCTGCTGCTGCGATCCAGTGAGGAGTCGTAGCTGCCTCAGCTGCTGCTGCAGCGGTACCCCTCCATACACACAAAGAGAAGTGAAACCCAGGGGGCCCCCGAGGGCCTCCAACTCGCTGTGCACCTGCCGAGCCAGCTCCCCTGCAACACAAACCCCAAACCCTAAACCCTAAACCCTAAACCCTAAACCCCATACCCCTCAAAGGAAGGGCTAGACAGCCGCACGAAGCGTCTTTACTGACTTGTTGGGGCGAGGATCAGAAGCCGGGGTTTTGCTGCAGCTCTTGCTGCATGCCTATCTGCTGCTGCTGCTGCTGCTGCTGCTGCTGCTGCTGCTGCTGCTGCTGCTGCTGGCTGCTGCAGCAGACGCGACAGCAGCGGGACGAGAAAGGCGAAGGTCTTTCCGCTGCCTGTCTCTGATCGCCCCAGCAAATCTAAACCCTCAAATATTGGCTTGAAGGATGTCGCCTGAAACCAACAAACCCTAAACCCTAAACCCTAAACCCTAAACCTAAACCCAGAAAACCCTAAACCCTAAACCGCCACGCGCAAACCACCCATTTCTAGTCTTTGGCCTGCTGCAGCCAAAGGAGAGGATGCAGCCGGCAGCATCACCAACCCCGCTAGGGTTTAGGGTTTAGGGTTTAGACAGCTAGGGTTTAGGGTTTAGGGTTTAGGGTACCTGGATGTTTGTCATGTTCGTAATTCCTCTCTTTTCGAGGGCCGCCGCTATCTCGGGCAGTATCTGCAGCAACACAAACCCTAAACCCTAAACCCTAAACCCCAAACCCTAAACCCCAAACCCTAAACCCTAAAGCGCAAACCCCAAACCCTAAACCCTAAACCCTAAACCCTGAATTGCCGCCTCTTTATACCTCTGGGATGTCTGTGAATTTCGTGCTGGAGATTTCTGTGTGGGCCGTAGACTGCAGACACAACAAACCCTAAACCCTAAACCCTAAACCCTATACAGTGTTCACATCCAAACGCAGACTTCAATTCACTTCTTTTCAGGCACAGACCTCTGCTCTATCCTGAGGGTTTATCTCTACCAGTTTAGGGTTTAGGGTTTAGGGTTTAGGGTTTACTTGGGGTGTAGTTTGCAGCTCAGGGAAGAGGGGTTTAACGCGGCCTTCTCCCCCTTCCCTCGGCAGCAACAAATCATCAGAAGGGAGGGCCCCTAGGGGGCCCCCTGGGGGCCCCCCCTGGGGGCCCCCCAACCCCTTTTGTAATACACTTGCAGCTGCCTCGGGCCCCCCCTTTACCCTCCTTCTAGGGGCCCCCAGGACCCTGGGGGCCCCCAAGCCAGCCCTGGGGGCCCCTCCAGAGGTTAGGGGGGCCCTCGGGGGCCCCTTGCCCTGCAGGAGTTGCTGTCGTTCTTCAGGCCAGTGAAACGCCAAGGCCCTGGAGGGGGGCCCCCCGGGGGCCCCCCCGGGGGCCCCCGAGGGGTAGAGGGGCCCCCAAGATGCTGCAGGCCCCTCCCCAGACTTAATAGAGATAGCAGAAGCAAACGAAAAAGAGAGAAATGCAGCAGCAGCAACAAACAGCAACAAACAACAGTATGCCTTCACTCCTTTCCAGGGGCCCCCCAGGGGGCCCCTCCACCCGCAGGATACCCTGGCAGGTGATGGAGAAGACAGGGGGCCCCCAGGGGCCCCCATAGTGCCCTTTGGGGGCCCCCTTTTACTATTCATGTTTCGGGGGGCCCCAACGAAATCGAGAGAGAGAGAATGAGGGCTGCGGTGTACATGGGGGTGGTGGAGGCCCTATAAGAAGAAATATAAATAAATAAAGAAAAGAAAAAGAGAAAAAATAATATAAATAAATATAAATATAGAAAAGTATAAAAGAAAAAGAAAAGAGGGGGGCCCCCTCACGCCCAGGGAGGCCCCTAGGCTTCAGTCCCCCTAACCAAGGCAAATAAACAAAACGAGACAAAAAAACAAAAAATAATATAAATTAAATAATTTAAAACAACAAAATAATATAAATAAAACAATGAAACAAATCGAGACAACCGAAAACCCACCAATGCTCACAAAGGGCCCCCATAAGGTCATTCCCGCTGGGGGCCCCCCCGGGGGGGCCCCCCCGGGGGGCCCCCCCGGNGGGGGCCCCCCCGGGGGGCCCCCCCGGGGGGCCCCCCAGAAGGGCCCCTCAGAGGGGCCCCATAGGGTACTATTATTATTCCATATTATATTTTATATTTTTATTTTCCTGGTGGTTTATATAAAGAAATGTAATTGACGTCGCTCTGCAGCAGCAGCCCCCCCCCTCTGCCTCTATCTGGGGTTGTTAGCTGCGAAGGGGGCCCCTGGTGGGGGCCCCCTTTGAGGCCCTTGCAGGAGAAGCAGCAGCAGCAGCAACTGCTGCTGCTGCTGATGCTGCTTCTCCTGCTGCAGCAGATAGACTTGCTGCTGCTGCTGCTGCTGCTGCTGCTTGTCGGAGTGCTCTACGTGCAGGAGTTTGAAAGTGACCCTAAACCCTAAACCCTAAACCCTAAACCCTAAACCCTTTCAGCTGCTGGCATTTTGCATGCATGTACTAGAGGGGTCCCCCCAGCCACCCAGGAACGGGGCGGGTTCCCCAGGTATGATTGTGTGTTTATCAGGGTTTACAGTTTTTAGGGTTTAGGGTTTAGGGTTTAGGGTTTATAGTTTTCTGGGGTGTATATACACCACCTGCACGCAGATGGGGCCCCTCTGCCGCCTCAACGCCTTCACAAGGAGACCTCCCTTCGGCTCCCTGCGGACCCTCAAGGGGGCCCCCCGTACCCTCTTCGAGAAGGGGGGCCCCCAAGGGGGCCCACCTGGGGGCCCCCCAGGGGGCCCCCCAGTGGAGGGGCCCCCAGGGGAGGGGCCCCGAGGGGAGGGGCCCCTAAGAGGGCCCTCTCCACCGCTTGTCGCGATCAATACCGTACCCTTCTGGCGGGGGCCTTGTCGCTCGGGGGGGGCCCCCCGCAGATGTTTTGGGGGGCCCCCTGGGTCGTCAGGGGGGCCCCCTGGGTCTGCAGGGGGCACCCTTGATTGTATTAGTTTGCCTCTGTGCGGAGGGTACTGCCGTTTCTGTGTTGGGGGCCCCTCGAGGGTGTGGGGCCTCCTGCTGCTGTCTCTGCTGGGTAAGATAACAAAGCAGCAGCAAACGAAGAAAGGGGGGCCCCCCCAAGCAGATGTTAAAGGAAGAGGGGCCCCCCACACAGGCATGACCCCCAGGGACCTGCAGCAGCAGCAACAGCAGCAGCAACAGCAACAGCAGCAGCAGCAGCAGCAGCAGCAGCAGCAAAAAGAAATATGTGCTGCGGGGCTTTTAAGGTGCCTGCAGCTCTCCCTGCCGCTGCTGCCGCTGGGGGCCCTCCTCAGACTAGCGTGGATCCTCCCTGCCCTCGACAGCTGCAGCAGCAGCAGCAGCAGCAGCAGCAGCAACAGCAGCAGTAGTAGTAACAGTAGCAGCAGCGACAGCAGCAGATGCTTCTGCTGCACCTTGCAGCATCGAACGCAGCGGGGCGTTTTCCCTGGGCCGCTCCTGCTGCTCCCTCCACAGCAGCAGCAGCAGCAGCAGCAGCAGCAAAAGCAGCAACAGCAGCAGCAAAAGCAGCAGCAGCAGCAAGAAAGCTGGCGAGAAGAAAAGCGGTATTTAACGTGGGGGTTGCTGCAGCAGCTGTCTACGCGTTTGCTGATGAGGACTCCTGGAGCAGCAGCAGCAGCAGCAGCAGCAACAACACCTCCACCCGCTGCAGCAGCAGCAGCAGCAGCAGGAGCAGCAGCAGCAGCAGCAGCAGCAACTGTGAGCCCTGAAGAACTGGCAAAGGCGGCAGGAGGTCTGAGCCGGTTGCTGCCCCGCAGTAAACGTCTTGCTGAGGTTCCCGCTGCTGCTGCTGTTGCTGCTGCTGCTCCTGCTGCTGCTGCTCCTGTTGCTGCTGCTGCCGATCCTGCTGCTGCTGCTGCTTTAGTGAGGGCTCTTGTGTCTCGTCTGACGGTACTTGCAGCAGCAGCAACAGCACCAGCAGTACCAGCAACAGCAGCAACAGCAGCAGCACCAACAGCAGCAGCACCAACAGCAGCAACAACAACAGCAGCAGCAGCAACAGCAGCAAC
>NW_013568522.1:25165-26205 GCF_000499745.2 Eimeria mitis
CCAACAGCAGCAGCACCAACAGCAGCAACAACAACAGCAGCAGCAGCAACAGCAGCAACAGCAGCAGCAGCAGCAGAAGGCAGGAGAGAAGACGGGGGCCCCTCGATTCTGCGTGTTTGGGCTTTGCTGCTGCAAGCCAGCAGCAAACTGCTGCTGCTGCTGCCCCCCCCTGTGGTGGAGACCCTGCAGGAGCAGCTGCAGCACAAGGGGGCCCCTACCCTCATACACCTCTTGGGGGGGCCCCAGGGCACTGAACCCCTTCCAGCAGCAGCAGCAGCAGCAGCAGCACCAGTAGCAACAGCAGCAGCGGGAGCTGCTGCAGCAGCAGCGGAAGGTGCAGCAGCAGCAGCAACCGCGGGAGGTGCAGCAGCAGCAGCAGCAGCAGCAGCAGCAGCAGCGGGTAGAGAGTGGGGGCCCCCGGGCAGCCCTTGGCGAGATATCTGCTGTCTGCTGCAGTGCCTAGCGAAGCTGCAGCAGCGGCAGCTGCTGCTGCTGCTGTTTGCTGCTGCTTCCTCCCCCCTCACCAGCAACTTCACTGCTGCTGCAGCACAGCTGGCTGCTGCAGCCGCCAGCAGCAGCAGCAGCAGCAGCAGCACTTCCCCCAACAGCAACACCGGGAGCAGCAGCAGCGGGTCCAGCAGCAGCAGCAGCAGCAGCAGCAGCAGCAGCAGCAGCAGCAGCAAGCAGGTTGAGCTGCAGCAAGCAGCAGAATGTCTCGCAGCAAATGCTGCAGCAGCAGCCTCCGCCCTCGCCGTGGCGATGGGCTTAATGCACGGCGGCCAAGCAGCAGCACCAACAGCAGCAACAGCAGCACGAACAGCAGCAGCAGCAGCAGCAAGAGCAGCAGCAACAGAAGCAACAGCAGCAGCAACAGAAGCAACAGCACCAGCAGCAGCAGCACCAGTAGTGACGCTGCAGCAGCTATGGCGCTGCTTTGTAGCTGCTGTTGGCTCCCTGGCGGCTGCCGATGTGCTGCTGCTGCTGGCTTCTCTGTAGCTTTCGCCGTGCTGTCGCAGCTGCTAATGTTTTTGCTGCTGCTG
>NW_013568522.1:26305-28721 GCF_000499745.2 Eimeria mitis
AGTGCCCCACAGCAGCAGCAGCAGCAGCAGCAGCAGCAGATTCAGCAGCAGCAGCAGCAGCAGCACCAAGGAGTTGCTCTGAGATATCGGCGGGCCGACAGGCAGTGGTTGCTGTCCTTGCTGCAGCAGCAGCAGCAGCAACAGCAGCAGCAGCAGCAGCAGCAGAGTACCCTGCTGCTGCAGCAACAAATAAAGAAGAAGGGGGGCCCCTTCAGGCGGTGCTATCAGCAATGCCGCTGCCCCTCATACGATATCTACACAGACACGTACAACACCTGCTGCTGCTGCTGCTGCTGCTGCTGCTGCTGCTGCTACTGCGTCTGATGCTGGTGCTGATGCTGTTGCTGCTGCTGCTGTTGCTATCCCTGCAGTGCTGCTGCTGCTGCTGCTGCTGCTGGCTTCTCTGTAGCTTTCGCCGTGCTGTCGCAGCTGCTAATGTTTTTGCTGCTGCTGCTGCTGCTGCTGCTTCTGCTGCTGTTGCTGCTGCTGCCGTTGCTGCTGCTGCTGACGTCGCTGCTGCTGCTGCTGCTGCTGCTGCTGCCTTTAGGTGGATTTGGCTGTGGCCCCCCCTGGCCGTTTGTCTCGATTGGAGGCCCAGGTAAACTGTTTTTTTTTTTATTTTTTTATTTTTTTATTTTTTATTTTTTTTGTTTTTTTTGTTTCTCTCTTTTCCTTTTCTGCTGTTCTTTCTCTTTTTCTCTTTCTTTTTTTTTTTTGTCTCCTTTTTGTCTGTCTCCTTTGTCTGTCTGTACGTTTCTTTGTTTCTTTCTTTTGTCTCTTCTCGTTCTGTCTCATTTCTGTCTCTCCTTTTTTCTCTGTCTCTCTCTCTCTCTCTGTCTCTCTCTGTCTCTCTCTATCTATTTCTCTATCTTTGTATATATATTTTTTTTATTGTTTCTTCGTTTCTCTTTCTGTCTCCTTTCTATCTCTACTTTCTTCTTTTTTTATTTTTATTTTTATTGTCTTTTTTCCTTCTTACACTGCCAGGTGCTACAGGCAACCCAACATATCTGCGCGGTGGGGGGCCCCTGGGGGCCCCCTGGGGCCCCCAGGGGCCCCAAGCAGCACGGGGGCCCCAGGGTACTTGGGGGCCCCCAGCAACAGGGGGCCCCCCGGGTTATTGGTGGCCCCCAGCAGCAGGGGCCCCCCGGAGTCGTTGGGGGCCCCCAGGTGAGGGTTTACAGGGGGGCCCCCGTGCTGTGTTTTTCTATCGACTGTCTACTCATGGCTGGTGGGGGCCCCTCCACTGCATGCACCAGCGATAGAGGAATTTAAATATAACAGAGAGAGCGCACGCAGGTATCACCTGCTGCTGCTGCTGCTGCTGCTGCTGCTGCAGCTGCTATAGCTATTGCTACCTATGCAGCAGAGGCAGCTGCTACCGCTGCTGCTGCTGCTGCTGCTGCTTCTGCTGCTGCTGCTGCTAGCTGACTACGTTGCGGTTGTACTTATGTTGGTAGAACTGCTAGTATAAATAAAATTCTTTTAAAAAGATGAGACAGCAGCAGCAGCAGCAACAGCAGCAACAGCAGCAGCAGCAGCAGCAGCAGCAGCGGCAGCGGTAGACCGCTGCCGACCGGGGCTGTTGGTCGGTGTTGTTTTTGTGTTTTTGTTTATAAATATTTTTGAAATATTAAATTAAAATATTTAATTATTTTATATATTAAAACTCTCAACTCACCCAGCTGTGAAGAAGGAAGAGTTCGCGTGCAGCTGCAGCAGCAGCAGCAGCTCCACCAGCAGCAGCAGCAGCAGCAGCAGCAGCAGCAGCAGCAGCAGCAGCGAGAGATATAGTATCGAGACTCGTTCTAGCATCGACGCAGCAGCCTTTTTCTTTGTTTCTTCTTTTTTATTCTTTTCTTTTGTTTTGTCTTTTTATTTCTCTCTTTATTTTATTTCCTTTTCTCCATCGCATACACCCCGAGACGCCGCGCTGCAGCAGCAGCAGCAGCAGCAGCAGCAGCACCGCTGGCTCGCAGGTGTACATACACCTCACGAGGCAGCAGCAGCAGTTGTTTTTTTTTCTTTTTTTTATAAACCAAGCAATATATTGACTCCAATATCAATAAACCCTAAACCATAAACCCTAAACCCTAAACCCTAACATTCAGGCTACGTAGCCCCATGAGCGTCCTCCCGCCCGTTGGGGGGTTCCTCTCGCCTCAAGAAGCAGCAGCAGCTGCTGCAGCAGCAGGAGCAGCAGCAGCAGCACCAGCTCCTTATACCTATACACATCTCGCTGGTGCTGCTGCATTTCCTCCCGCTGCTTCCCCCGCAGCAGCAGCAGCAAGACTAGCTGATCCAGCAGCATCAGCAGCAGCTGCTGCTGCTCCTCCTGCTGCTGCTCCTGCTGCTGCTGCTGCCGTGCCGGGGGCCTTGCCCGCTTGGGGGCCCCCTTGGGGGCCCCCAAGCGGGC
>NW_013568522.1:28792-30081 GCF_000499745.2 Eimeria mitis
GGGTACCCTCAGGGGGCCCCCCCCAATACCCAGTTGGAAGCTGTTAATGTTCGGGTGTCTGCGCTGATGGATTTGGTGAGGTGTTGGCGTTTGTTTAAGTTTTTGAGGGTTTAGGGTTTAGGGTTTAGGGTTTAGGGTTTAGCTTTTGGGTTGGTTTGTTTTTGCTTTTTGGTTGTTGTCTGCGGCTAGGTGGTCGTTATTTTTATTTATTTATTTATTTATTTGTTTATTTATGTGTTTATTTATTTATTTATTTGTTTGTTTGTGTTTTATTTTTATTTTGTTTTTGTTTTGTTTTTGTGTTTCTCTGCTTGCAGTATCAGCAGCAACTTGTTGAGCTCAACGCTGCCCACGCGACTCTCCTCGTAAACCCTAAACCCTAAACCCTAAACCCTAAACCCTAGTAAACCCTAGTAAACCCTAAATCCTATAAATCGTAGCCTATAACATTCCTTTGCGCTTATTTTTTTTTTTTAATTACTGTATTTAATCAACCGCGGGGGATAGAAGTGTTCCCAAGGGTTTAGGGTTTAGGGTTTAGGGTTTAGGGTTTGTGTTGTATACAGGCAGACCAAGAAAACCTGAGGGTTTTGCTTTCTCCTTATATAGACAGCAGCGGGAGAGCTCTGCTGCCGCTTAGTGAGGATTTGCTGCTGCTGAAGAGAGGCATCGATCTCAGGCTTGTTGAGTTCCAAGAAGAGTGCAAACGAATACAGGTAAACCCTAAACCCTAGAAAACCCTAAACCCTAGAAAACCCTAAACCCTAGAAAACCCTAAACCCTAGGAAACACTAAACCCTAGTTAGGTTGCTTTAAAAGGATAGAGGGGGTATTGGTCTCAGGCTCATTGAGATTGAGGAGGAGTGCAAAGGAATACTAGTAAACCCTAAACCCTAAACCCTAAACCCTAGTAAACCCTAAACCCTAGAAGTGGGAGTTAGAGAAGATAGATATGGATAAGAGGGTTGTTTTTTTTTTTGTTTTTTTTGTTTCTGTTTTTGTTGGTGCTGCTGTTTTTTTTGTTGTCTGTTTGGTGGTGCTGCAGCTGTTGCTGCTTATAATATATTTTGCTGCTGCTGTTGTTGCTGCTGCTGCTGCTACTGCTGCTGCTGCTGCTGCTGCGGTTGCTGCTGCTGTCACTGCTGCAGTTGCTGCTGCTGCTCCTATTGCAGCTGTTGCTACTGCTGCTGCATTTTCTGCTGCTGCTGCTGCTGTTGGCACAATACTAAACTTGCTGCAGTTGCTGCAGCAGCAGCAGCAGCAGCAGCTGCTGCTGCTGCTGCTGCTGC
>NW_013568522.1:30201-30346 GCF_000499745.2 Eimeria mitis
CCCTCGGCTACGATGCCATGGTCTTGGAGGCACAGGGTCAGCCGCAGCTGTATATACACCTCAACTTGTTTTATTTTTATATTTATATATTTATATATATATATATATATATATATATATATATATATATATATATATATATATA
>NW_013568522.1:31176-31967 GCF_000499745.2 Eimeria mitis
TCAGCGAGACATTTCAGCGGAGGAGGCGAAGCGGCTGCGGGCGGTTTGCCGCTACGGGGATTGGGTCCAAGACGGTAAACCCTAAACCCTAAACCCTAAACCCTAAACCCTAGATTCTAGATTCTAAACCCTAGGGGATACTAGATAGGGAATATTGAAATTTAGATAGGAGATGTTTTGTTTGTTGAAGGTTTAGGGTTTAGGGTTTAGGGTTTAGGGTTTAGGGTTTTAGGGTTTATATGCACAAGAGACGGGCTTAGTAAGATGCGGTAGAATGATTTAGATCCATAGAAAATATTAGGGTTTAGGGTTTAGGGTTTAGGGTTTAGGGTTTAGGGTTTTAGGTATATACTATTAGGGTTTAAGATTTACAGCAGTGTATACAGAGGGTTACTGGCTGAGGGTTTAGGGTCTACCGGCTGGTGCTTCAGGCCTAGGGTTTAGGGTTTCGGATCTAGGGTTTAGGGTTTAGGGTTTAGGGTTTAGGGTTTGCATGCGCCGCAGGTCTGGCTGATCCCCTTAAAGAGCAGCAGCTGACGCCGAGGACCCTTCACCAGAAATACAGTGGAGCCCCAGTGCAGCAAGTGTACGCTCTAAACCCTAAACCCTAAACCCTAAACCCTAAACCCTAAACCCTAAACCCTAGCTTTTGCTGGGGTATTGCGTCGAGGCTGCTTCTGTTGCTAACCAGGCTGAACGCCCCTCCTCACATTTCTCTGTTTGTCTGTATATATATATATATATATATATATATATATATATATATATATATATATATATATATATATATA
>NW_013568522.1:32017-34005 GCF_000499745.2 Eimeria mitis
TACATGTATATTATTTATATGTATATATTTATATTTATATATATAAACATCTATATGTGTGTATATGTGTGAGAGACGAAAGCAGATAAACATATTCTTTATTTATTTATTTATTTTATATTTATTTGGGGTGTATATGCAGCTCAAGAGCCATCAGCAGCCGAGTAATATCTAAACCCCTTCGATCCCAATCAGTACCCAAACCCCAAACAAAAACAGATAAAGAGGGGGCCCCCGGGGGCCCCCCAGCAGCAGCAGAAGCAGCAGAAGAAGAGGGGGGGGCCCCCGTCTGGACCCGCATACTCTCAGGGTGGCTTACAGGGTCTAAGGAGGCCCCGAAGGGGGCCCCCCAGGGGGCCCCCAAGGGGGCCCCCAGGGGGGCCCCCAAGGCAGGGGGGCCCCCCAAGGGGGCCCCTAAGGATACAGTGTATTGGTGTGAAGGGGAGGGGGGCCCCCTTAAAGAGAGAAAAGAAGAGAGAAGGAGAAGCTCAGCAGCAGAGAGAGATAGAGACAGAGATAGAGATAAAGATATATATTTAGATAGAGATAGATATATAGATAGAGACAGAGATAGATATATAGATAGAGAAAGATATATATATGATGATAGAGATAGAGACAGAGACAGATATGTAGATAGAGACAGAGACAAATATATAGATAGAGACAGAGACAAATATATAGATAGATATGTAGATAGAGATAGATATATAGATAGAGACAGAGACAGAGACAGAGACAGAGATAGATATATAGATAGAGACAGAGACAAATATATAGATAGAGACAGAGACAGATATATAGATAGAGATAGATATATAGATAGAGACAGAGACAAATATATAGATAGAGAAGCAGATATATACAGAGACAAATACCAACCAAGGGGGGGCCCCCCAAGGCATCATTCGTTGATTCCTTTGGGTATGCGTGAGGGGGGCCCCCCTGAGGCTAGAAGGGGTACAGGGGGGCCCCCTAGAGATGAGGGCCCCCACAGGCGTTGGGGGGCCCCCCCTTTAGTACCCAGTTGGTCTCAGGAGAGTTTAAAGTTTAGGGGGGAGGGGGGCCCCCCGGGGGCCCCCCGAGTTCGTCATTCCCGCAGCGATGAGGGGCCCCTCCTCCTCTCGGGTGTACAGGGAGGGGCCCCCTCACCCCGGGGGGCCCCCCCAGCCTTGGGGGGCCCCCCTACCCTGAAGGGGGGCCCGCCCCCCCTCCTTCATTCTCCGCGCAGTTGGCAGCAGGGTGAGGGGGCCTCATCAGCAGGCAGCAGAGATTCAGGTTTAGGGTACCGCCGCACCAGCGATATAAGCAAAGTGGGGGGCCCCCCCCGCACCACAGACACAGGGGGGCCCCCCAGGGGGGCCCCCAGGGGGGCCCCCACCGACACAGGGGGGGGCCCCGCTGAGCAGCTCCTCAGCAGAATTCAGCGGCTGGGGTCGAGGACGATCCCGTCTCCCCAGCTGGTATCCCCAGCAGTCTCACAGCGAGGAGGGGGCCCCCCTGGGGGCCCCCAGGGGGGCCCCCCTGGGGGCCCCCCTGGTTCCGGCTCAGGCCCGGGGGGCCCCCACCCCCCCCTGCTGCAGTCTTCACGCCAGGCCTCGTCTGCGTTCCTGGGGGCAGTGGAGGGGGGGGGCCCCCAGGGGTCTCACCGCAGCGGAGATAGCGGGAATTCAGATAAGGGGGGGGGCCCCCCGGGGGCCCCCACCACTCATACACAAGCGACAGGGGGGCCCCCTGAAGGGGGGGCCCCTAGGGGGGCCCCTAGAAGGGCACCGAGTGATACTCCTTCTGATAGCAGTCGGGGGGCCCCTGTCTCCCCCTTAGACTTATCGCGAGTTAGGAGCCCTTACTAAACCCTAAACCCTAAACCCTTTTTTGAGGGTTTAGGGTTTAGGGTTTATGGTTTAATGCAGCAACTTATATATATATATATATACATATATATATATATATATATATATATATATATATATATATATATATATATA
>NW_013568523.1:0-564 GCF_000499745.2 Eimeria mitis
TCTGTTCTCGCACCTACCCGTGGAGAACACAAACCGCCGATTGTTCATGCTATATCCAGAGACTATCTTTCCGGACGATTTTAGGGCACTTCTACTCTGCACGATTTAATATGAATTTGACGTCTTCGGCTCACGGCCTGTTCAGTGGTATTCAGTGCAAATACCATCCCGACAACGTATATCAACGACAGGCGCGCTTAGCCCATGCAATGAACACTTTCAGTAGGAGCTAATGATCCTCAAGTACTCTTGTGTACTGCGTAGAGGATCATAACCCCTCTGGTTGCCTGATAAAACACAGAAAGCGTTCGAACTTCTTCCTAAAAACAGTCGATTCAGATAGGATAGAGTTCGTTCGTACTGCCTGGCGCGAACCATATCGCCCTAGAGCAAACCAGACGCCCTTCTTTTCACCAGGGCGCAAACCCTCCTCGTACATTTCAGCGAAAACGCGATGGCTATCGCGCACTAACAGAACAAACGGCTTCTTAGAGTTCTACCACACACGCCCAACCAGCTGCCACCCTGTTGCACTGCCCCGGTGCTACAAAAATCTTCCACCAA
>NW_013568523.1:665-1218 GCF_000499745.2 Eimeria mitis
CCTGCATGCTCAGCGCAGATCCTTGAGGGGCCACCTCTTTTAGAAAATACGCCGTTTTACTTGGGGTATAGACTAAACTCACCTCCTGAAAATTGTGTTCCTAAGGATACGTGCCGTCCAGCCATCACTTCCACGGAGCTACGCGACCTGTATATACCCAATATCCAAGCAGGAACAAGCCTGAAAGCAGCTGTAATAACACACGGCAGACTGTCACGGAGAACGAAAGTTTTCGTCTAAACACACATTTATTCTCAACCCAACATTCCTCCAAGATGCGCTGGAAATCACCCACAATTTTGTGGATTTGTTGGAAAACGTCGAACTGCTCGGTTGCAACCACTATGCAACGCCTATCAGCAGTTCATTAATCATGTTTACTGCCTGGTTGGGGACGCTCGTACAGTTACGGAAAGGCAGCCCACCGATATTCGTGGCTCACTCTGCAATGACTGTCCAAAATGTAGAAGTAGCGCAGTGCAAATATTACCGGCCCACGGCGTAGAACACACACGTGTTAGCAAATCCACAGTCGACTTCCTTGCTTCCAGAA
>NW_013568523.1:1241-11820 GCF_000499745.2 Eimeria mitis
TACATTTCGTGCGGTCTCCACACTGCACAACACGGCTGCAGAAACGCAGTTCCAACAGCCAACCAGCCTAGACGAACTGCCACAGGTCTGTGGTGACGAATCCGTTTCCGGCTTCCACGCTTCAACTAGCGACTAAAGGCTTGCTCTAACACGCTGAAGCAGGTTGAAGGCGTAAATGACAGTATGGCGGAGCTGTGGCGCTCAAGGGGAGCAGTCGGCAAACACAAATATATATACGTCACAAGAGATGCGAAAAAAAAACCATAATATAATAACCTACAAGGGACCTACATTCCATGGGGTGGACGGACAATTGCCAAACGCCCAGACGGGCGCACGAGGTCGCTTAAACCTTGCCTCCGCCATGCCCTCACCTTCTGTACGCTTACACTACAGACCAAACATGCTTGCAGATGAGTGGTACTCCAGTGCCTAGACGACGTACGCCCCATCCGCCTCCCCCGCCGTACGCAGTCAATCTAATAAACAAGCATAGGAAACGCCCAGATAGGCTTGGCATGCACGGTGCACCGACGCTTGCCCGACGCGGCGCCTCTGCGCGTCGCCTATCAAGCAACCAATTATTGGAATGAGAAGAGATTTAACGCACCGGCTGGTCCAGGGAAAGCGTGAACCAAAACATGACCCGTACTGCATTTAAAAGGAGCGTGCTCTTAGCATAGATGTTTTGCCCGCATGCCAAGTTGTGGCAACAAATACATTCTATTCAACGTGCAACAACCTACAACTCTGCATCCCCCGTGCTCGCATCGTTGTTAAGCGCAAAAACTCCTTTGCGCTGTACGAGAAGTCTGCGACGCTCTCGTCGCCCGAGCAACAGGCCTCAAATTGCCGGTAGACCAAGCTCACTGTCTGGTGTATGCCACGTCCCCGCGGCAACAGATCAGCTTGGTCCTCGCCCGGACCCCACGACTGTGGCTCCACATAATTTGTGAAGTAGTATACAAGAGCAGAATACAAACAAAAAACCCTTGTTTGCTAAGATGCCCTTCGTTTGCTGGAACACTGCCTGTTGCTATCCAAACGTTCAAGATGCTGCAAATGCCAAAGATATGGCAAGACAGTCGCTCCCGCGTGCATAGCATCTAACATAACACGCCTGCAGAACATCACAACACGATGCGTACGGGCTATTGCATCACACGCCTACGCAGCGAAAAAGCTTGGTTGTCAGCCACATCACTGCGGCATTCAGCCAGGAATGCGGATGAACGCTCAATGAATTCCGAAAACTACCAACGCCAGAGCAGCATATACCGCAAAAGCCTTCTTGTGTGGCTACTAAATTCTATGCATGTTGCATACCACAAAAGGAGCTTTACTCGCACAAAGGTGAGCTCCAGCGTCCAAATGCCTACAAAACTCCGTCCCTACAAATGCTCGAGATCTTAAACGCACTGCCTGATGCACGACGCATGCATTCTTCTATGACTCCCGACCGTTACTTTTATACCAAAGACCTGCGAGTATCCACGAACAAAAAATCCAGCCAAAGTTTCCATACGTTAGGGCGTTTTGCGCCCAGTGCCGGCTTGCGTTCCAGGTATTGCCGGACGTCCACGCAAAATATCATTAACTACCAAACGAACTCAACAACATTCGACCATTGCGCATTTCACCCGAAACTGATTGTCTGCAAGCTACAACCAAGGAGCTGCTCGTCGACGCTGCCTATAGCTAGCGCGTACTGTCTGATGGGCGGAACACCCCTACGGGCCGGGTTGCACTTGGAAACCTCCGTTGCTCATTCTCATTTCATCCACAGAGATGCACACGCTATCGTGAGAAAAACTGTACAGCAGGGAAATGAAAAGGTACATAATTTTCTTAGGCAAACGCAAGCTTGCCAACCCCACTCGGCTAACCGTAACCTTGTGCCTAAAACAGAGCCCAACACTTCTACTCTCGTTGTACACCCGCAGCAGAAGGCACGTAAAGACCAAGCGTACTTTCTGTTCCGTTGTTTTCCCGTCCAACCACATTGCGCAGACACTTCTCACCCATTTTCTTCACGGATGTAGGGTACTCATGCCAGCAACAGAAACAATGGCGAAACGTCGGTTCCATGTAAATTGACGGCGGAAGCACTGCTGCGATGATCCCGCAATTTCCTGCTATTTGTCCCGTTGCAGGAATAGCATGGGGGATGAGTTCTAAAAGGCGACGAGGGACATTCAAGCTCTGCAAGGCGGTCGGCATTTGCCTTCTATCGATCATGCAGTCTAGATATCAAGCCTACCGCCTGGCGCATCAATCCGGCAATGTCAATATGCACGTGATCTCTCACCTGTCAGGTAAGATCAAATAAAACAACACAGGTTGTTGACGAGATGCACAGTCATAAAACAGCAGTGCCAACAACCGAACATTCTCGCAGTTGCGCGGCACATTTCTCGGTGCTTGGGCGTCCTCCTTGATATGGATTCCCTGTCCTTACACTTTCCCGAACCCAAAGAAGGGGTGCTACGCTTGCCCGTCGACGCAAAGAAACGGATACATAAGGCCGCCTAGAAATTGGACATACTCTCTTGACCAACAGACCGCCACTCGAATATATAGCACAGCCTCATAATTTTCCACCTGCTTATTCCTTACTTCTGACTAAACTCTCGAATGCCAACAGCAACAGACATGCTCGAATGACGGCCAGCGTAGACGGTGCATCACGACTAGACCAGAATACGTCCACTCGCCTAGCCAGATGATTGAGACATTGCAGGTCTCCCACGCAAATATGCAGCAAGTCAACTAGGCACCGACAAAGTCAACGGTGTCGAAACCTAGCGCACATCCTGACGCATGATATTCATTTCATCCAAATACAGCACAGCGCCTCAAGCTCCAGACACGCTGCATCCGCCTACTAAGCCTACGTCTGTAGGCGTAGGCGCACTTGCGACAACGAAAATAGAGGTGACTCGAATTTACGCCGAAAAGGGTTTGCGCGTTCATTCTTCTATCCTCCAGGGCTTAGCGCTCCAAAAGCCCGATTTAAAGACCTTAGGACTCAAGCACTCTGAGATACGAAGCTCGTCCGTACTGCCTGACGCACAGAGTCCGTTTCCTGCCAAGGGGCACACTTGCGACAAACGAGAGTATACTACCCTCGCTCCCCGATGCAAAAGAATACTCATTCGACAAAAATCGAGCGTGAACTCAAATGAACAGATCAGGAGCCAGCATACCTAAAAGATGGAAGGAAAGATTCTTGACTGTGTCTCACCCTCAGTTTTCCATCCGTCGATTGTTCATGTCACTGCCTTTCGCAGCCTTCAGACCATCCGTAGCTCTACTGCAGAGGCGGTGTTAACTAGCTTGAAAATAAAAGCCGAGCGTACTGCCTGCTGCCCCGCACTACAGCATCTTAGCCGACTTCTGCCTAGTGTCATGCGTTGGAGAGTCTATATTCATCGGCAGCACCCTGGAAATTCGCGACCACCCTGCTCGTCGATTGAATCAGGCCAAAACTCACACAATCGTGAAAAACCCAGTCGCCTGGTTTAGTCAAGTATTAAACGCACTTCCTAGTATAAGGAGAAGACAGCATGCGCTCTAGAACCTCGGGCCACTGCTTGCTCTATGCGGGAAAAAGTTCCGCATGCTTGCTTGACAAGCCTGCTTCCACTTCGTGTTTCTAGTCAAGCGACAACAAGCATACTTGCTGGGGTATTGACATCCTGAACTGTGATGCGGAGCAACCGTTTAGAACCAGCAACTCTTTCGTACCTTCGCATTTGTGTATAGGAGCAACACGGGACTAGACATTTAGGAGCTGCAGTGCCTGTACGGCCCTTCATTGTTCGTCTTGCATGCCACCGCATGAGCTACGCACGCCGTTACTCAGTAAATTTATCCAATACACAGCTGACGCAAGGGAGTAGATCGAATACCACTCCAGGGATCAAGCGTACCGCCTGATGCCCAACACTCCGTTCACGCCCTTTCCTAGCAAGCTACCCTCAGGTCCGCGTCTCACATTTTAGGTGTTTGCCCCCCTTGCATCCACTAGCGAATCAGCAGGATCATATATCACTTTCTTCAAGTTTTCTTTCAATCAAGTGCTACTTCGTACTCACACATACGTTCGACAGCTCCAGCCACACCAACGCCTCAAGGGGTGTCTCTTCCCTGATGCAGATACTTCTTAGCTAAACTGGATGTTGTTCTAGGTAAGTAAAGTGCAAACCACGCATACAGCCTGACTCAGGGCAACCACGTAAAGCCAGCATACGTTCTTGATTGGCGTACTTGTAAGGCCTAGACTAGGCCGATTTCCTGGTTCCCAACCGCAGTCGCGAGCGAGAGATACCTACAAGCGGCGTGGCTGAACGATGTTGGCAATCTGCACAGCTGACCACCATGGCCCCTGATCTCCCCGGACATATGCTTCCAAACGCTAGCGTTGTACGGGACAGCTGTTCAGTCTTACGGACTGGGAGGTTATGCTCCTGCGCCCGCGTTTTAGTGCCTAGCGACACCGACGTTTTTCGCAACAAGCGGTGTCACCGTAAAGCAGTCACTACACATAGTTCTAATGAAAGGTAAGCCAGCTGTTTCCAACAACACAGACTTGTCGACCCGTACGCGTGTGTGATGCACTGCAACATTCAGTCAAAATTATATGGGGTCCTAGCCCCCAAGCGGCCTCCAAGCACTAGTTGCTTTCTAGTTTGAATATCTAACTTACTGCCTTATGCACAACATTCTCAAACAGCATTTAGCGTGCTGCTCATTCTCTTGAACCCAAGCAGCACCCGTAGCCTGTGCTGAGCACAGATGCAAGACCCTTGAATATGCCTTACCCAAACAATCCACTATGCTATGTGTGCTCCACGATATTGCCCTATCTCCTCAACTACATGATCTATTGCGCATCTTCGGAGCACTACACGCCAGAACGTATTCTAAAAGCGCAGTTCTAACGTGCATAGACAATATTGTACGGCTCTTATCTTTCAGGAGGTCCAGCCATACTGCCTGGGACAAGCATCGCCAAATCGGTACCTCATCAATCAACCACCATTCTGTCGTGCACTTTCTGCATACTCCAGAAAAGACGATTGGCCTGGAACGGTGTGCTCAAGCAAAATAGTTGCTCTGGAAATGCATGGGTGATTCACCACCAAATCTCCGCTCGCCAGCTCCCACAGGAGCAGCAGACGATGCTGCTGTGCAGAGGCTGGCAAGCCATACACACACCGCTCCAACAGTTAACCCTAAATATCATATATGGTCTGTGCAGCTCAATCTTACGAGCTGATATTTAGCATTGCGACGCACCTATGGCTCACGACGTTTAAGCCCTCCCCGTGCCAGTGTTTTGCCTTTCCCGTGTTCACCCTTACGCTCGTACAGCGCTTTTCCCCCGTCGTATGCCTAGATGGAAGGTTCTCCATTAGGGCATGTTCTTGCGCATGATGTGCCAAATTCAACCATACTGCCTGATAGATAGCACACATGTACTGCCAGTGTACCAGCGATATTCAACAGGCTGGAGCATCTCAATGGAGTTTACACGATTTATTCATAAGACGTGGAAGGCACCAACAATTAGCATTAAAGGGGAAATCACAATTTCGAACAATGTGGCGGCTATTCAACTCGTGCCACTGGCTTTGGTTCGTCAGGTAGGCGCGAAGCAATGTGGGCCTTGCGGACGCCCCAATTCCTCGAATTTGCGTGAGGCACGGCGCCTGCAGCTTTCCAGAAGGCAAGCGTACTGCCTGGCATAGCGCATTCTGGCGCCTGGAAGCTGTAGCTTCCGTTCCTCCTTATCTGGGCGAGCACTTCGCGAGCTAACCACCGCTTTGTGACATGGTGGAATGCTAAGCAAACCGAATGAGCAGACCGCGTATACACCAGGTCAGAACTCATCCTTTAGCAAAATCGGCACTCCCCCTGCCATGCGCATCTCACTCTAACGTTACTGTGCAGATCGTTTAAAATTTTAAAAGCAGTTTACCTTTGCAGCAACACCGACCCGAACTGTGTGGAGGTCAAGCGTACATTCTGGCACACGACAAGTACTCACTGCAGAACTGTGCTTGGGTTTCACATCCCGTATTCGTCGATATGTTGCCTCCATCAGTTTTTTCAAGTAATAGACACGCGAGGGAAGTTGCCCTTATCCCGGAATTTCGATATTTTCGCGTAAAAGCACACTTCGATACGGTAATTCTGTGGCTGCAATAATTCACGGGAAATTTGAGACTGTAAAGGCTCAAATTTCCCGTGGACAAAGCCACTTGTCCTCGGACAGGGTTGGCCTCATCCCAAGCACGGCCACGGGCGTTTGGGAGAGCCCACGTGCTTTTAAGTGCCTCCATAGCCAAGAGCGTTTGCATCGCTCGTAGAGTAAGCGTACTGCCTGGTGATGGGCGATAAGGCCATAACGCATCCCCTGTCCTATGCACCAACCGCACGCCTCTAAAAGTTCAAACATGTAACCAGCCAAAAGCCAAAAATACCTGCAAACAGGCGAACCACCAGACAGCTCTCCAGGATATGAGGGATCAAATTCATGGGAAAGTCCTTATTTCCTGACTCCCACATGCCGGCTTTTTGGACAGCAAACTGCCTTTTTCGTCATCGGCGATGTACGCAGTCTGTAGTTCGGACACACTGCCTGTTGCACGGTACTCACATCCCGCCACAATTGACGCGCTTCTCCTATCCCGTTGTTACACGTTTGCACTTTACACGTTTTCTGTGCAAACTGTCGCTCTAGGTTGCAATGGACCGGCTTGGAGAGATTGCATGCATAAAGCATGGGGCACAATCACTACAGTAACCCCGTGCCCTCCCTTCAAAATCGTCGATGTAGCCGAGCTATTCACTGAATTCTCGGGAGTACCGTAGGTGAACTTTGATTGCTGTTTCAAGAGTCGTACTGCCTGATGTATGAGTTTAGGCTGCGAAACTGTATGACTTTTTGCGCAGCCATCGTTCACACATGCACTCGACGGCGCTAACGCCACGCTAGAACAGCAAACCTCAGCAACTGCGCACGTTTGTTTGGATGTGCACAAGCCCTCAAGTGGTCCTGCAGTGTCAAGAGATGCTGCTACCACTGGGAGATGCCCACTGCCTGATGAAATCGGGTAGACAGTGCTTTGCGTAGCTATCATACTGCTCTGTTGTTGCTGTGCCTACGCACGACTATATGCGAATACCCATTCCAGCACGCAGCACAAAGTGCCAAAAGTATGTGTAGAAGTGAAGTAGCGGCCCCAGAGTGAATAGGGCGCCGCCACTGCTTACTTTACTCTTTGGCCTTAGCTGATGCCTAATGTTTCCAAACGCCTCACAGATAACGTATCGTGCAGTGCTTGGATATGCATTCTAAAAGGCCGTACAGCCTGGGTTTCGTTTGTTTCCCCATTGGGAAACGCCTTGGATTGCAGGCAGAACCAGCGGCAAGGGTCGGTAAGAAGTGTAGCAGTGTTTCCGCACGCCCAGTTTTCACTGCATAGTTGACTACAGACGATCTGCAACCACTTGGTCGTGCTGTGACGACACTCCACTTCATGCAAGCGAAATCAGCGAACATATTTCCTCAAAAAGTAAGGCGTTCCTTGGCAGCCTTATTCACTCTGGTTTCTGCTACACGAATAGCACTACAACAGCCCGCATGCAACCAGCAGAACTCCAGGACAAAGGCTGAGTCCGAAATGCTGCCAGGTCACCTAATCAGGTACTATGCTCACTGCCTGTCAGGGTGACGTTTCTGTACATCGCATTTGCAGCCCTGCTCCCACGGGGACTACCAAAAGCATGTAACGTCAATTCAAGCTAGATAGACGAAGCAATTCGCAGTCGTCCACTAGCTACGCCTGTAAAGGAAGTATGCAGGACGCGCTGAGCCGCGTCTAGCTCAAGGGTGGCGTTAGTACGTACATACAGTTTAGCCCCGTCGAACCAATAAAATATTCGCCTTCACCGTGTAATTTCACATAATTTCTGTTCCCTGTAGTATAAAAAGTAGGCTCACCTCCTAGTGGATGGCGTCCGGCAAGAATTCAGAAATCAACAGGCAAGACCAACTCCATTCAAACGTAAGATAGCATTTTTCTGCAATTCACTGCCACTGGAATTCGCCCCCTCCCAAACCTCTGTAGCAACAAAGCTGAAATTCCCTTGACACACAAACGAGTAAACCATCAGCTATGCATGGCTGCTCGCGCGAATGCCCACGAAATGCGTACTCCCTGAAGCGTCAAACGTGCAAACCGCCCGTAAGCACGCGTGCATCATATTCATTCGACAGCAATGCCTGGCTCACAATCACGCATTTGGAAAATGCATATGCAGTAAAGGAAATGCAAGGCCTTTAAAGCGACTTGCCTAAAAGTTTCGGCTACAGGGTCGCAGGCGACCACGACAAAGTATTTACCCGCCAAAACCTTTTATCACGATACAATGCAAAGCCCCATTACGCGTTAAGCAGTGCAAAGAGGCTCCGACTGCACTCTCAATTCTCCTCGAAAATATGCCTTCCCTCTGCATTCCCTTAAAATCTGCGCATGCCCGTGATCCAGATATTAAGCGTACTGCCTGATGTTGCGGTGAAGACCAGTACAACTACCCACTCAACCGCAACCCAAAGTTCGATGTCGTTGATTTGATTGCCAAAAGGCACCCGCGGATAGAGGCAAAGTGCGAGAGATAGAGAGACTGTTCAGTGCACCTCCAACATTTTACCGCAAGTTCTGAAACGCCTGAACATCGATGTAATAATATTCTGTGGCGCTGCCCGAACAAACAGGCAGCTATCTAACACAAAAACTAAAAATGCAGGCAGTTACAGCTAAAAAGGCAGGCGCCCCCATTATCAGCCGTACTGCCTGTTGCACTAGAAGTCCTTGGCCCATATTGCAGCCCTTCTTGTACATGGCATGATGGCTCATGGCGCTCACTAGTCGCTTATGTGTTAAATCATTTCCTACCACTTTATTTCTGCTTCGCAATTCTGGGCGTTTTATACGCAACGAAACTTGCAATGCGCTTGGTGCGTTTACAACACGCACGTTCTTTTGAAAACCATCTGCCTACCACGAGCATGCACTGCCGCTCATCATCGTGTGGTCATGGCTATAGACGTGTTAATTCTAGTTTCCTCACAGAAATATAGGACTGGAAATAAAACTGTGTGAGATTATACACGTCCCCGCCCATGCGGCCAAATTCCTTGCACACACACAGATCCGCGTACATGACATGCGGCAAAAATCACAACGTTCTTTTGAAATGGCGCTGATGCTATTAGGAAAGTTAAACTTACCGCCTGACAGATGGCGCGAACGTGGCGCTACAACCCCTAGTCGTTACGCACCGGTTAGTGACAACGGCGCAGCGCAGGGTTGGAGCGTGCACAGTGTCTGAACCCTGCTGCGATATCGTGATTAACACAATAGATTCACCCACATGCACTGTGCACACATCATATTTTTGAAGAAGCCCGTCCTGCCACCTAACTGCTTAGGAGGAGCCGTATATAGGTAAGTCTGTTCTGAAAACCCAGCGCACCGCCTTGTCGGATTTAAAGAATGCAGCGCGTCCACGCTCTCCATCTTGGTTCCTCAATCGTTGGCCACAGCTTAAAATGCCCTGCTCACGTCCTACATTACCCACTAAGTACAGCAAACGAAATACTAATTACGCAGCAAATATTACACCAAAAGTGACGCAACCGTTTACCCCACCTCTTGCGTGCATCAAGTGAATCAATTTCATACTGCCTTATATGGGAAAGACAATGCACTGAAATGCTGCCCACTAGAGCGCAGCTCCCTATCTCGGAGTCATTTTGCCTTATCGAGAAGATAGCGCCGACACATAAAGTGTGAGACCACAACTGTACGATTTCAAACTCACGCAGCCACCCTCCGTTACACTCTGATAGTACACCTGCCTCGCCCCAGGCCTGTGCAGGAATTCCTTGGGTCCATGTCGGCTGCCGCACTGCGTACGAATCCCGTTAGTACATACGCAGGACTCACCACCTGGTAGAGGTGCTTGCCGAAGTTTGCTATCCGTAGTTGCTCCGGTCTTCTGAGCCGCATCCAGCCGACCGGCGTCCAATCGACCGCCACCCAAGCGACGTGCCTAAATGCAGGACTGGTAAGAAAAAGTAACGTTTCCAAGGCTGACGCAGCATCTCAGCGCAGGGACAAATATCCTCGAGTACACCCACTGCAAGCCAACAGCTACGGTAAAATCATGTGGCCTTGAACTTCCTAACCAGTTACCGTCTATGCGGTTGCACAAGTAACCCACTGACTGACGCATTGCACAGCCATGCAATCATGATTAATGTCTGTTCCTGTTCTATTCTCGCTGCACTGCAGCAAAGTGCCCCGCCTGCGCCAAGCTTTTCGACACACACGGAAGACGGTTAAACCATCGTATACCCTACAAGTGCGTCGCGTTCGTTGCACGTGTAATGTGTACACATTCGTGTGTGTGTGTGTGTGTGTGTGTGTGTGTGTATGTGTGTGTGTGTGTGTGTATGTGTGTGTGTGTGTGTGTGTGTGTGTGTGTGTGTGTGTGTGTGTGTGTG
>NW_013568524.1:600-799 GCF_000499745.2 Eimeria mitis
AGTAAAGAAAAATAAAAAAGATGAATAACGACAGAAACAGCATGAAAGGCAAACAAAAGAAGATATGATTATTTTTACTTTTTTTTTATTTCTTTTTATTTTCATTGTTATTTTTATTTTTATTTTTATTTATTTTTATTTTTATTAGTATTATAAAATGAAAGAAGAAATGAGGCGACGATGGCTAAACAGGAAGCGA
>NW_013568525.1:330-798 GCF_000499745.2 Eimeria mitis
ATTTTGTATACTTTTAATTTTTTTTCTTTATTTACTTTATTGAGATCATCAGCAGCAACAAATGAACCATTAAGTGTAGCTGTTGTGCAGCCTCGTTCTGCTGCTGCTGCTGCTGCTGCTCCTGCTGCTGCTGCTCCTGCTGCTGCTGCTCCTGCTGCTCCTGCTGCTGCTGCTGATGTGCCGCAATGGGGGGAGCCAGCAGCAGCTGCTGCTGCAACAGAAGAAACAGCAGCAGCAGCAGATGCACCAGCACCAGCAGCAGCAACAGCAGCACAAACACCACAAGCAGCAGCAGCAGCAGCAGAAGCAGCAGCAGCAGCAGCAGCAGCAGAAAGACTACCGTTTGGTTCTACTATAGAGAGAGGGTTTAGGCCCCTCCTACCTCCCCCTTAATTTTATTTTTTTTTTTTGTTTTTGTTTTTGTTTTTGTTTTTCTTTTTTTATTCTTTTTCTTTTTCTTTTATTATT
>NW_013568526.1:0-273 GCF_000499745.2 Eimeria mitis
CAAAACAAAACCACAAAAACAAAAACAAAAACAACAAAAACAAAAAACTAAAACAAATATATTAGATGCCATCGTCAACCCCAAACAAACAACATAAACAACAGCAACACCGCAGGGGGGCCCCAGGGGCCCCCCGCAGGCCCTCCAGGGGGGCCCCCACTGGCACCCTAGGGGAGCCCCCAGGGGGCCCCCATCGAAACCTACCGAGCCCCCCTGGGGGCCCCTCCCTGGGGGGCCCCCCAGGGGGCCCCCAGCGGCTTCAAGGGGGCCCCC
>NW_013568526.1:321-798 GCF_000499745.2 Eimeria mitis
CCAGGGGGCATCAGGTAGAAAGCTGCTAGGAGGCCCCCTTAACAAAGTCCCTATGGGGGGGGCCTCTGAAGGGGCCCCCCCTGTAAGGGGCCCCCTGGGGGGCCCCCAGAGGGGCCCCCCCTGGGGGCCCCCTAGGGGGCCCCAGCAACACCCAAGGAGGCCCCAGGGGGCCCCCAGGGCGATGCAGGGAGAGCATAAAAGAAACAATAAAGAGATACATAGGGGGCCCCCAAAGGGGGCCCCCCTCTGCGGGAGCTCAGGGGGGCCCCCTAGGGGCCCCCAAGGGGGGCCCCCCAGGGGTTCTTATAAGGGGGCCCCTAGGGGGGCCCCCCTAGGGGCCCTAGGGGCCCCCTGGGGGCCCCCCCGGGGGCCCCCTGTTTTTGCCTTTGAGGGTTTGGTTGGTTGAGAGGGGACTGAAGGAGTATTTGTTAATTATATATTTGTCTTTGTTTTAATTTATTTATTTTTTTCTTTTTT
>NW_013568527.1:0-1185 GCF_000499745.2 Eimeria mitis
TATATATATATATATATATGTATATATATATATATATATATATATATATATATATCATTTTACTTTATTTTATTTTATTTTATTTTAATTTTGTTTTTGTTTTATATTTATGTTGTTGTTTGTTGTTTTTTTTTTTATTTATTAAAATATTTTTTTATTTTTTTAATTAGTGTATTGCATCCTTGTATTTGTTCTTTTGCTTTTGTTTATTTATATTTATTTATTTTATTTATTTTATTTATTTTATTTATTTTATTTATTTTATTTATTTTATTTATTTTATTTATTTATTTTATTTATTTTATTTATTTTTTTTTTTTATTTTTTTTTTAGTGTGAGTGGCTTTATACGATTGCTATAACCGTTTTTTTTGTTTCTTTTTGCATTTTATAAATAAACAAATAAAATAAATAAAATAAATAAATAAAATAAATAAAATAAATAAAATAAATAAAACAAATAAAATAAATAAATAAATAAATAATAAATTTATTTTTGTTTTTTTTTTAAGGATAAACTCCCTGAAGGGGGCAGCAAGTGGCGTTATTTAATTTATTGTTTTTTTATCGTTTTTTTTGTTTCTTTTTTTATTTTATAAATAAATAAATAAAACAAAAACCTAAACAAATAAAAAATAAATATATTTATTTATTTATTTATTTATTTATTTTGTTTTTATTAGGATAAACTCCCTGAAGGGGGCAGCAAGTGGCGTTATTTAATTTATGATTGTATTATCGTTTTTTTTGTTTCTTTTTTTATTTTATAAATAAATAAATAAAACAAAAAGCTAAATAAATAAAACCTAAATATATTTATTTATTTATTTATTTATTTATTTGTTTTTATTAGGATAAACTCCCTGAAGGGGGCAGCAAGTGGCGTTATTTAATATATGATTGTATTATCGTTTTTTTTGTTTCTTTTTTTATTTTATAAATAAATAAATAAAATAAAAACCTAAACAAATAAAAACTAAATATATTTATTTATTTTTTTGTTTTTATTAGGATAAACTCCCTGAAGGGGGCAGCAAGTGGCGTTATTTAATATATGATTGTATGTGTATAAATGGAGACGAAGAAATACAAAGAATGCATCTGCTGCAGCGGCTGCGAGCAGCAAAAAAATATATTATATATCCTCTCTTAAAATTAATAAATAAAAAAAAAATAAAACAACAAC
>NW_013568527.1:1217-1608 GCF_000499745.2 Eimeria mitis
CAGCAGCAGCAGCAGCAGCAGCAGCAGCAGCAGCAGCAGCAGCAGCAGCAGCAGCAGCAGCAGCAATACCAGCAGCAGCAGCAGCAGCAGATGAACCCCCAATGGAAATCTATTTAAAGGTTAGGTTTATATACAAATAATTATATAAATATAAATACATATATATAAATATATAAATATAAATATATTAATATATATATATATATATATATATATATATATATATATATATATAAACAAATATAAATATAAATATAAAATATAAATATATAAATGTATAAATATGAACATATTTGAATATAAATATAAATATATTATAATAAATAAAAATATTAGTATAAATATACAGATAAAAAACAAAAAATATAAAACAACAACAAACACAGAAGAT
>NW_013568527.1:1667-4167 GCF_000499745.2 Eimeria mitis
TAAATAAATAAATAAATAAATAAATAAATAAATAAATAAATAAATAAATAAATAAATAAATAAAAAGATAGAGAATAAATAAACGGACAAATATTTTTTTTTTATTTTATTTGTGTCTATAATCTATACGACATCTCTTTGTGCGTCTCCCCCATATAAAAATAAAAAAATAAAAATAAAAAATAAAAAAATAAATAAAATAAATAAATAAATATATCAATAGATAGATAAAAAGATAGAGAATAAGATAAAGAATAAAGAATAAATAAATAAATAAATAAATAAACAGATAGACAATAAACAAATAAATAAATAAATATATTTTATTTATTTATTTGTTTAGATATAGATGAGCTAGAATATATACGGCGTCTCTCTCTGCGTCTCCCTCATAAAAAAATAAAAAAATAAAAAAACAAAAAACTAATAAAAATAATAAATAAATACGTCAATAGATAGATAAAAAGATAGAGAATAAACAAATAAATAAATAAATAAATAAAGAAATAAAGAAATATATTTTATTTATTTGTTTATAGGATTTCTTCGATATAGATGAGCTAGAATCTATACGGCGCCTGTCTCTGCTTCTCCCTCATAAAAAAACAAAAAAATAAAAAAACAAAAACCTAAATAAATAAATACATCAATAGATAGATAAAAAGATAGAGAATAAAGAAACAAATAAATAAATAAATAAATAAATATATTTTATTTATTTGTTTATAGGATTTCTTCGATATAGATGAGCTAGAATCTATACGGCGTCTGTCTCTGCGTCTCCCTCATAAAAAACAAAAAAATAAAAAAATAAAAAACTAAATAAATAAATATATCAATAGATAGATAAAAAGATAGAGAAAAAGATAGAGAATAAACACATAAATAAATAAATATATTTTATTTATTTTTTTTTAGGATTTCTTCGATATAGATGAGCTAGAATCTATACGGCGTCTGTCTCTGCGTCTCCCTCATAAAAAAACAAAAAAATAAAAAAACAAAAACCTAAATACATAAATACATCAATAGATAGATAAAAAGATAGAGAATAAGGAAACAAACAAATATAATTTATTTATTTATTTTTTTTTTAGGATTTCTTCGATATAGATGAGCTAGAATCTATACGGCGTCTGTCTCTGCGTCTCCCTCATCCTTCTGACGGCATCATATTTACGCCTGTATTTATAAATTACATTCCAGGCACTTCTCCTCTTCTTCTTAAGTGGAAACCCCCACACCTCAACACAGTAAACATTTATTTATTTATTTATTTTGTTTTGTTTTATTTTATTTGTTTTGTTTATTTTATTTTGTTTGTTTTGTTTGTTTTATTGTTCTGTTTTTTTTTGTTTTTTTTTGTTTATTTTTATTGTTTTTTTTACCTGTTTTATGATCGTATTAGTTTTCTTCTTAAGTGGAAACCCCCACACCTCAACACAGTAAACATTTATTTATTTATTTATTTATTTATTTATTTTATTTGTTTTGTTTTGTTTTGTTTTGTTTGTTTTGTTTTGTTTTATTTGTTTTATTTATTTGTCTGTTTTTTTTGTTTTTTTTTGTTTATTTTTATTGTTTTTTTTACCTGTTTTATGGTTATTGCTCTTCTTCTTNATTTTGTTTTGTTTGTTTTGTTTTGTTTTATTTGTTTTATTTATTTGTCTGTTTTTTTTTGTTTTTTTTTTGTTTATTTTTATTGTTTTTTTTACCTGTTTTATGGTTATTGCTCTTCTTCTTAAGTGGAAACCCCCACACCTCAACACAGTAAACATTTATTTATTTATTTATTTTATTTGTTTTGTTTTGTTTTGTTTTATTTTGTTTTGTTTGTTTTGTTTTGTTTTATTTGTTTTATTTATTTGTCTGTTTTTTTTTGTTTTTTTTTGTTTATTTTTATTGTTTTTTTTACCTGTTTTATGGTTATTGCTCTTCTTCTTAAGTGGAAACCCCCACACCTCAACACAGTAAACATTTATTTATTTATTTATTTATTTATTTATTTATTTATTTATTGAATTTGATTCGTTTTGTTTATTTATTTTATTTATTTTATTTATTTTATTTATTTATTTATTTATTTTATATATTTTGTATTTGTTTATTAATTTTTTTTTACGTCTTCTACTTACTAATTTCATCTTATTTACAGTTGTATTTAATTAATTTATTTATTTCTTTATTTATTTAATTTATTTATTTATTTGTTTTATTTATTTTTTTTTTATTTTTTTTTTATTTATTTAATTTGTCTATTTATTTTATTTATTTAATTTATTTATTTATTTATTTATTTATTTATTTATTTATTTATTTTTTTTTTTTTTTTTTTTTTTTTTTTTTTTTTTTTTTTTTTTTTTTTTTTTTTTTTTTTTTTTTTTTTAATTATATATTTTGTCTCAGGCGGATTTCAGCATAGAGCCCGTTTATGATTTACAAGGAATGCCGCAGATATTTCTTTTATACGCCGCTTACAGAGTAATCTATATTTATATTT
>NW_013568527.1:5292-5830 GCF_000499745.2 Eimeria mitis
GTCTCAGCAAGGGCATTGCAGGGGGTTTAATAGTAGAATGTTTTTGGTTATCTTCTTCTCCTGTTTTTACTTTTTATCCGTCAATAAAAACAAAATTAAATAAAAAAGAACAACAGAGATGGAGCCAACTAAACCAGGGTCACCCCTTTTATGATTTTGATAGGGGAGAATGGAGAGAAGGGGGATGGGTTGCAGAAAGAATAAGAACTGTAAGTTTTTTTTGTTTATTTATTTATTTATTTGTTTATTTTATTTATTTATATGTTTGTTTATTTATTTTGTTTTATTTTATTTGCTGTTTTTATTTTTTTCTATTTTGAGGTTTTTATCTTTTTTAGAGCAGAATGGAGAGAAGGGGGATGGGTTGCAGAAAGAATAAGAACTGTAAGTTTTTTATTTATTTATTTATTTATTTATTTTATTTATTTATATGTTTGTTTATTTATTTTGTTTTATTTTATTTGCTGTTTTTATTTTTTTCTAGTTTGGGGTTTTTATGTTTTTTATTTATTTATTTAGAGCAGAATGGAGAGAAGGG
>NW_013568527.1:7571-8102 GCF_000499745.2 Eimeria mitis
GTTAAAACAAAAGAAAAAAGATAATAACTGATGCTACTGAATCAGCAGAACCCTAAACCCTAATCCCTACCACTAAACCCTAAACCCTAAACCCTAAACCCTAAACCCTAACCCTAAACCCTAAACCCTAAAAGAAATTAGTTTATATACTGCTGCATGCATAAAATACAAAAAGAATGAAAACTGCAGTTTTAACTTATTGATGAGAGATAAACACAAAAAATACAGAACAGAGACGCTGCAGCGGTCTAGGGTTTAGGGTTTAGGGTTTAGGGTTTAGGGTTTTTGTTGATTTGTTTTTTATTTTTATTTTTTTTTTTGTTTTTATTTTATTTGTTTTCTGTTGAAGTTTTTATAGACACCGCCGCCACACACCCCACATAATATTTATTATATATTATGTATTGTATATTATGTATTATATACTATGTACTATACATTATATATTATTTATTATGTACTGTATATTATATATTATATTTTATATATATATATATATATATATATATATATATATATATATATATATAT
>NW_013568527.1:9619-11996 GCF_000499745.2 Eimeria mitis
ATGCTGCTGCTGCTGCTGCTGCTGCTGCTGCTGCATGCATTTCTTTTTCTTCATATAAATATATAAATCAATTAAACCCATTTCTTTCTTTTTCTCATTCTGATCCTCTTGCCTTCCTAGAATCACTGCAGCAGCTCCATAGACAGCTGCTGCTGCTGCTGACGCCCCCCACAGACACGATCCCCACAACACCAGCAGCAGCAGCAGCAGCAGCACCAGCAGCAGCAGCAGCAGCAGCAGCAGCAGCAGGAGGAACGCCGCATTCAAGGTAAGAATGCAGTGTACATACACCTAAACAAAACACCACTTTTGTCGATATACAGCAGCAGAAAGCTCAACACAAACGCAACGAATTTGCATGCATGCAGCAGCAAACGCATGCATGCATGCAGCAGCAGCAGCAGCAGCAGCAGCAGGAGTTGCATGCATGCATTGATACGTATGTTTGTCTGTGTGTGTGTTTTTTTTTTTTATATTATTTCAGGTGTATGTACACCGAAGAAGAGTGGGGTGCAGCGCAGCAGGAGGCAGCAGCAGCACCAGTGCAGCAGCAGCAGCAGCAGCAGCAGCAGCAGCAGCAGCAGTTATTTTCAGTATTATTGAGAGTGTATGAGTTTTGCTGCTGCATCCGCAGCAGCAGTTTATTATATTCAAGCTTCTTGCTGCTGCTGTGCTGCACCTCAGCAGCAGCAGATGACCCCCTGCTGCTGCTGCTTGCTGCATGCTGGAGGCTCTGCGATGCAGCAGATGCAGCAATACACACAATAAACCCCACCTGTTGCATGCAGTGGCAATCAGCAGCAGCAGCAGCAGCAGCAGCAGCAGCAGCAGCAGCAGCAGCAGCAGCGAACAGCAACCACTACTACTATCACAACCACCATCATAAACACCACCACCATACACCCAACAACTACGAAACAGCAACAGCAGCAGCAGCAGCAGCAGCAGCAGCAACAGCAGCAGCAGCAGCAGGAGATGTGTGTCTACTATCAGCAGAGGAAGAAGCAGCAACAGCAGCAGCAGGAGCAGCGGGGTACCGCAACAGCAGCAGCAGCAACAGCAGCAGCAGCAGCAGCAGCAGCAGCAGGAGAAGCATGCATTCTTTTTGTCGTTTATTTAGCGGGGGTTCATTTTCTCGTTGCCGGGTATCGAACGCGCGCGAGGCACCGCAGCAGCCTGCATGCATATTTTTTTCTTTTTCTTTGTGTCAGTGTATATTTTATATTCGTAGTTTTGTTGCTTCTCTGCTTCCTTCTCTTCTTTGGGTTCTTCTCTCTCGTTCGCTGCTGCCGCTGCAGCAGCAACCACTACCACATCTGCTGCTGCTGCTGCTGCAGCTCGCGCAGCAAAAACACCAGCAGCAGCAGCAGCAGCAGCAGCAGCAGGTACAGGCCAACGACAAGACAGACGCAACTGCAACAACAGCACAAGCAGCAGCAGCACCAGCAACAGCAGCAGATGCAGCAACAGCAACAGCAGCAACAGCAGCAGCAGCAGCAGCAGCAGCAGGGACGCAGCAGCAGCAACAGTCTACAAGTTCTTTCTATCCACAGCTGCGTAAGTTGCTGCTGCAGAGCAGCAGCTCAGACTGCTGCAGCAACACTGAGGGCCTGGAGGATCTGCTGCTGCTGCTTGCGAACAGCAGCAGCAGCAGCAGCAGCAGCAACAGCAGCAGCAGCAGCAGGGCCTCCTCTCAGAAACGCAACAAGGAGAGAGAAACGGGGTCGTTTGGTGCTGCTGTTGCTGCTGCTGCTTCGCTGCCTCCCACCCTTCGGCTGGAGGTGTCTGCATGCAGAAACAGCAGCAGCAGCAGCAGCAGCAGCAGCAACAGCAGCAGCAGCAGCAGCAGCAGTAGTAGTAATTCATTGTTGCAGTTTCTGTCGGTGTTTGAAGGTGGACAGAGCTGCTGCAGGCTGCTGCTGCAGCAGCAGCAGCGCAGCAACCAGGTGCTGCAGCAGCTGCAGCAGCAGCAGCAGCAGCAGCAGCAGCAGCAACCAGACAGCTCAAGAGGGGTATTGCGACAGCAGCAAGAAGAGAAAGAGCAGCAGCTAATTGCTGCTGATTCTGCTGCATCACATCAGCAGGATACAGAGAAACAACAGCAGCAGCAGCAGCAGCACCATCAGCAGCAGCAGCAGCAGTTGCTGTTGCTGCACCGGGATCCACTCCCTGCTGCTGCTGCTTCTGCTGCTGCTGCTGCTGCATGCATAACCCCAGAGATGCTGCAGCAGCTTTGTCTTCGTGTCCTCAATTGCTTCTCCTTCTATGCATGCGCATGCAGCAGCTTAGAGGCCAGCGTTGCTGCTGCAGCAACTGCAGCAGAAGCTGCTGCTGCTGCTGCTGCTGCAACAGACGCAGCAGAACCTGCTGCTGCTGC
>NW_013568528.1:617-797 GCF_000499745.2 Eimeria mitis
TATTTTATTCTTTTGTTTTATTTATTTAATTATTTTATTCTTTTTTTTATTGTTTACTACTTTTTGTTGTTGCTATCTACTATTTACTATTCCTTAGACCTAGGCTCATATATATATACATATGTATATATATGTATATATATATATATATATAGATATATATATATATATAGATATATA
>NW_013568529.1:0-177 GCF_000499745.2 Eimeria mitis
CTGCTTCCTCTTTCTCTAAACCCTTCGGCAGCAGCATACGCCATTGGGAGGGGCCCTTATCCATAACCTCGGCCCTAATCAAACCCCACACAAACACATACACTTCAACTGCTGCTGCTGCTGCTGCTGCTGCTGCTGCTGCTGCTACTGCTGCTGCTGCTGCTGCTGCTGCTGCTG
>NW_013568529.1:285-797 GCF_000499745.2 Eimeria mitis
GGTGAGCTCTCGTTGCAGCAGCAGACACAGCACACATCAGCGGCAGCAGCACGCGGACGCAGCAACAGCAGCAGCGGCAGCCACAGCAGGAATTACACAGGCACCCGCGGTAAGGGAAGGAACTGCAGCAGCAGGTGCTGCTGCAACGACAGATGCATTAGCATTGCGGGCAGCAGCAGCAGGTGCAGCAGCAGCTGCAACAGCAGCAGCAGCAGCAGCTGCGGAATAGGGTGGTCTAGATGCACGAGCAGCAGCAGCACTATTGCAGCAGCAACAACAGCAGCACGGGCAGCAGCAACACCAACAGCAGCAGCTGCTGCACCAACATCATCAAGCACCGCAACAGCAACAACATGAAGAGCAACAAAAACCCAGCAGCAGCAGAAATACGTGAGGCATCTATATCAGCAGGCAACGCCGCACCAGCAGCACCACCACCACCACCACCACCAGCATCAGCAGCAGCAGCAGCAGCAGCAGCAGCAGCAGCAGCAGCAGCAGCAGCAGCAGCA
>NW_013568530.1:0-141 GCF_000499745.2 Eimeria mitis
AGCCCCCTGTTTTACATATAGAATATGAAGTTTTTGGGTTTCAGCTGATGCCAGTACCCACACACTTCTTTAAAATTATTGTCGCTACCAACCCCAAGAGGCCCCCATACCCTCCACCCAAACAACCTACTCCTCCTCCTG
>NW_013568530.1:241-887 GCF_000499745.2 Eimeria mitis
CTGCTTGATGCCCTGGAGAGATGTCAGTGGAGACTGTCTCCTGCTGCTGCTGCTCCTCCTCCTCCTGCTGCTGCTGCTGCTGCTGCTGCTGCTGCTGCTCCTGCTGCTGCTGCTCCTCCTGCTGCTGCTGCTGCTGCTGCTGCTGCTGCTGATGAGCCCCCTGTTTTACATATAGAATATGAAGTTTTTGGGTTTCAGCTGATGCCAGTACCCACACACTTCTTCAAAATTATTGTCGCTACCAACCCCAAGAGGCCCCCATACCCTCCACCCAAACAACCTACTCCTCCTCCTGCTGCTGCTGCTGCTGCTGCTGCTCCTCCTGCTGCTGCTGCTCCTGCTGCTGCTGCTGGTAGTACACCACCACCAGCAGCACCAGCAGCAGCAGCACCAGCAGCAGCACCAGCAGCAGCAGGAGCAGCAGCAAAGCAAGAGCAGTTCTCTTACTATCCCCCCCGGGGGGCCCCCCCTGCAGCAGTGGGGGCCTTTATGGTGGCCAACAAAGCCATCCCTGATTACCTAGGGCCCCCAGACTTCAGGGTACCCCTCGCCTTTGTTGAATTCGTTACAGGGCTAGATTTCGCTGTGAGGACATATGTTTATATATGTTTATGTATATATATATATATATATATATATATATATA
>NW_013568531.1:0-11505 GCF_000499745.2 Eimeria mitis
ATATATATATATATATATATATATATATATATATATATATATATATATATATATATATATATATATGGCCTTTTCTATATATATAGCCCCTCAACTGTAGAGTTAAGCAACAACCTGTTATTCTACTAGTGCGCTGTCTCCGCGAGGCTCTCGTGCTGGCCCGTGGGCTGAGGGAAAACAAATACGAGGCCTTTACGGTGTATATGGAACTCAAGAGACCTGCTACGGTGTCTAGGGAGGTTTACATACAGTGCTACTACTGCTGGCGGCTTCATCTCCCAGCGCAGCACCAGAAGAAGGGTTAATTAAGCCTCAAACCCTAAACCCTAGAGTATATCATGAACCCTACGCCAGCTATCAATCAATCCACAGTGCATGCATATATGCATGCAGAGGCAGTGCAAGGGGTGTTGTGTTGTGTTGTGTTGTGTGTTTATTCTCTACGCCCAGCAGCCACGACAAACGGCCTGCAGGTCAGAGACTGTCTCCACGCCCCCATCACATAACACTGCGTCCACAGCATTCCTCACTTCCTTTAAGGCCTCCCCAAAGCACAGCTGCGCTCGCCGGTGCAGCAGGTTGTCGGGGGGTTCTTCAGCCCCCTGTCGCTGTTGCTGCGGCTCCCTCGGGGCCGCTGCAGGCTCCTGCGCTTGCCCGTGCTGCCCCTGCTCCTGCTGCCCCTCCGCCTGCTGCTGCTGCTGTTGCTGCTGTTGCCCGTGCTGCCCCTGCTCCTGCTGCCCCTCCTGCTGCTGCTGCTGCTGCTGCTGCTGTTGTTGCTGCTGCTGCTGGGAGCCGCTGTGTCCGCCTGAAGACCGCGGCGATGTGCCCCCGGATACAACTCCTGATGTGGGGCAGCTTACTGTGTCGTCCGGGGCCAGCAGAGACCTGGTGGGGGAGATAGGGGCCCCCCCTCTCCCCTCAGTTGGTGTTAAGAGAGATTCCCTCGAGGCCTGAGAGGGCCTGCCCCCCCCAGAGGATGCATAAGACCTCTCCCCCGGGGCCAGCGTGTCTCTGCTGCCGTGGCCCTGACGGTGATGCAAGGCCCTGCTGAGGCCCCGCGAGTGCTGCAGCGATACCTGCAGCCGCCGATGACTTGCGTGGTGGCTGGGGGCTTGCAGGGGGGGATCCGTTCCCTCATGCTGCCACGCCCCTCTCAGGCCGAGCTCATGATCTAGGTGAATGCATGCAGCTACAAACAAGTGGCCAAATACAATCAAAGCTCGACGCTCCATCATACGACCATACTCTCCACATACCCCCTGCTGCTGCTGCTGTTGCTGCTGCTGCTGCTGCTGCTGCTGCTGCTGCTTCGCATCAGAACCACGGCGCCGTAGACGGCGGCCTGGGGGTAGTGTTAAACACGGAGGAGAAGGCAACGCCTCATTGGGCTTGCTGGAGTTGGGAGCGGCACCGGGGCTCCTCAGTGCGCTGGTGTCTGTACACCGCAACAAACGTCACAGCAACAACAGCACAAACACACAACGCCAGCTGTCATATATCCCCAAATGCAGTCGAGAGTAGAAGGGGATACGAGAGGTGCTCCCGTTGCTCCTCCTGCTCATGCTGCTGCTGCTGCTGCTGCTGCTGCTGCTGCTGCTGCTTTTGCTGCAGTTGCAGGCTGGACGGGCTGCTGCCCATGCGCCCCGCACCTGACTGCATATGCTCCTCTGTCTCCTCCTCAGCAGCAGCAGCACTCAAACAAAGACGCAAAAAGTTACGCAGCGCCCGACGAGGGGCCTGCGGTTCGCTGCCACCTAAACCTGTAGGTGTTGTTAGCCGGAGATAAGCAGCCAGCATGTGCTGCACACAGCAGCAGCAGCAGCAGCAGGAAACGCAGCAGCAGCAACAACGAACTTCAGTGCTATAACCAGCAGCTGCTGCTTAAGCGCCCAAACGAGCAGACGATCAACTGCTGCAGCAGCGGCAAATGCAGCAGCAGCAGAAAAGTACAGCAGCAGCAAGTGCACAAGCAGCAGCAGCAGCAGCAGCAGCAGCAGCAGCAGCAGGAGCGAAGCAGTGAGTATGTCTAACAGTAACGTTTATGAATGCAGCCGCCATAGGGAACCCCGCCTCGTAGCTTTTTCTAGCAAAGGCCTCAAACTGAAAGGGGTAATGAAGACGAAAGAAACACAGATTCTCCAGGGCCAACAAACCACCACCACGAAAATCACGACGGGGATCTGCACTCTGAGAAAAAACAAAAAAAAAAATTAAAAAAAAAAGAAAAAATAAATGAGAAATGAGATCAGAAACGATAAAAATATTATGCGTTGATAGAGGGGAAAACGAAAAAAAAAAATATCGTCAACAGGTGTGCAAGATGCAGCAACAGACAAACAAACAAAAAAAGTAAACAAGTAGATAAATAAATAAATAATAAATAAATAAATAAATAAATAACGGAATAATAATAATTAATTATTATTATATTAAATAATATATAATATATTAATAATTAATTAAATATATATATTAAATAATATATATATATATATATATATATATATATATATATATATATATATATATATATATATATATATTAAATAAAATCACCTGAAAGCCAACTTCTCGCCATCGAGGATCTTCTTCTTTAAAGGATTCCGCCGCAGCCTCAGGGAAACAAAGAACAAAAAAGCGGTGAAGAAGCTGCATATACACCCCAAAAACCTAAACCCTAAACCCTAAACCCTAAACCCTAGGACTCTATACAAATGAAAAAAAAAATATTATATATCGGCTCAACATATGCAGATGCATGTACTAGGGTTTGGGTTGCTAGCATGTTTCTATGGAGATAAGAATACAATAAAGAAGCCGTATATACATAATTTTGTATTAGTTTATATTCATCAGTATTGTGTTTATTATTACTATAAAATATAAAATATAATTGTTACTATTATATTTTATTATTCATATTAAATTTCTTAGTTTCATAGAAACAAAAGATGATCGCGATATACATACAAACATAAACACAACACGCTGCTGCTGCTGCTGCTGCTGCTGCTGCTGCTGCTGCAGGCATGTTAGCCCGACGCAGCAACAAACTAACAAGTGCGAAGGAGAAATAGAAGAAAGTGAGGGATAAGAGACAAATGCAAAGAAACACACAAATCGCTATCAAAAAGAAGAAAAAGATGATGGAGTGTACAAAGAGACACAGAGGAAAGAAACAAGTACACAGGCAAGACGAGCTAACAGAACAGAAGGAATATATATATATATATATATATATATATATATATATATATATATATATATATATATATATATATATAATGTATATGTATACATATATGTATATATGCATATATGTACATATATATGTGTGTGTGCGGTTAATACATATATATGCGAGCATATGCAGAAAGAAGGCGTTGAAGGCTGCAGTGTATAGCGAGGCAGAGAGCAAGCCAAGCAAAGAGAAGCTGAAATAGAAGCATCACCTGCTCATGGGTTTTGTTGTCTTTGTCATAGGGAGTAGCCGCCAGCCTTCTTAGCTGCTGCAGCAGCAGCTTCTCCTCGAATGTCATTTCACCATCAAAAAAATTACTTATAAAAGAAAACAAACGCAGACAGGAGGATGAGGCGACCCCCACGCCTCGGGGGCCCCCCTCTGCTGCTCCCTGTGCCAGCCTTGGGCTCCTCATTTACATATATATCAATGAGGAGAAGCGGCAAATAACAACAACCCCACCACCAATCAGCTCCGGCAGGATGTAGGGGCCTCCAGTTGTTTTTAAGGGGCCAACGCAGGCGGGGACATGGCGCACCGGTGTGCAGGAGCAGACTAGCCAGCAGACCAGTGGTCCACCGGTGCTGCTGCTGCTGCTGTTGTTGTTGTTGGTTGCTGCTGCAGCGCGTAAGAAGCCCTGAAGCGAAGAGCAGATATCCAGCAGCAACAGGACAAGGGGGCCCCTGCTGCCTCTCTGAGCAGCGGGCAGCACTCCTTCTGCAGCTCTTGTGGTGCGTTGGGTATTTGCAAAAGTATAGAACGACAGAAGGTTGAGACAAACAAAGAAAAGCAAAGAAATATACCCCTCCAGCTGAGAGGTGACGGTGAGGCGCCTCAAGGCCACAGAGCGAGGGAGGCAGACCGAAGGCAAGTCTATGACGAATATTCTTGTTGTCTTCTCCTTAAAGAAGATATTTGATTAAATACAATCGGAAAAGGAAAGAAAAAGACAATATGAAATCAAGCTGTAACCACCAATGCGGCTGCTGCCTCCGGTCATGTATTACACCTGCAGCTGCTACTGACTGCCTAGCTCCAACAAGTGTATTTTCATTACCAACTTGTGGTTTTTATTCTGCCAATATATTAAACATCTAATGAAAAACAAAAAGCACGTGTCACGCAGCTTCATGGGGCTGCTGCAGCAACACCCCCCCCTTCCACCCCCGGGCCCCGTGCTGCATCAGAGGCCCCAGGATATTTTCTCGTTTTTACCTGTACAGTTGCTACCTATTCTCTACTTTATTGTTTATTGATTTAAGAGGCCCAAGTCTCTAATTTTAACAATGCCTCACTGTAGTGAGGTGTGCGCTCCGCAAGGAGCGGGCTTCTTTCTCGGCATCCTTCTGCTGTCGTCGTCGCCTGGTGGTTTGTTCAGTTGCAACACGAAAAAGTCCTCAATAAAAAACAGTATTAGGTTCCTTGCTTGCATATATGTGTGCATGGTACGCGCTCTGAAAGCCTCGAAACGGGCCCGGGGGAGATGTTGGTAGCGAGAGGCCTACGCCTGAGCCAGGGGTACTCGTGAGCTGCAGTATACTGAAATATATTCAAGTTCAGAGCAACACAAAAGCATATAACATCTCCTCTAGTAACCAGTAGTACTGGGCTCCGTAGAACACAGGCCTGGAAAGCGTTCGGAGAGGAAGCTATACATCACTATCATCATGGTAGGACCGCTAGCTGTAACTTGTACTGCAAGGAAACTCCATATACAATCATAGTTACGCCCCATTTGATACATGTGATGATGCTGTATACATTTGCAGAACATGTACTGATGTAGCTAGCCGGCGTTCAAGTAGATTCAGGGTGAGTTTCCGGCCGTGCTTTATGAATAGTACAAAAATATAGGGTCCTTTTCAGGCCGTCTTGAGATGATCCATGAACTGCATTCACTTTTTTCTTTTGTTTCCTTCAGTGTATCTGCTGTGTATAATAATTTTTCTTCTTGGGACTGTGATTCTGTTCCTTTTACCGCTAAGAATGAAACTCCTGCTGGTAGTGATGGGGTATTCCCTTACCCATTGCTTCAAGGAGCATCTAGACACACACAGCAACAGACTCATCTGTTTTCTGCACGCTCTGCTATACTGAGTCACCGAAGGAATGCAAATATTATGTTGTGATGAACTGACGCGACGTAGAAATCCCGTATCATGGCGCCATGTTCGTTTTCTCATTTACATCAGCTGTTTCCTCAGCACACATTTCTACAATTCTTTTATCATCTGTTGTGATATAGAGTAGATATATTGATATATATATATATATATATATATATATATATTTAGATATATTGATATATTGCGTAGCTTTCTGATGAACTGTACTTCAACAGCAAGTGCAACACAACAGAAGCAAATAACCCCAGCATTCCGCCTGTATCGCGACGCCCAGCGTATCGTATTTAGATATTCGCATAGGTGGAGGCTTTCTTTATGAATGCATGGACTGCGTGAGCTGTATTTGCTTTTACACGAAAACGCACTCAGCGGTTGATCTGATCGCTTCCTTGTATACTGATTCGTGTTTCTTTTTTGAGTGAGACGATGCTGAATCTTTTACTGAAACTTTTATGATAAAAACTGAACACTTTTCACCTTTTCTGGCAAAGCACATCTACGACGAGTCATTGCTGTGCATCAATCCCCCCAGATACAGAGAACGGGAGTTGCAGTTCCTTTGTAGCCATCTGAGCCAGGGGCTGCTGCCGCTTGTAACGTCACTCGTCGATCTAACCAGAGGATATCTGGGGGGTGCAAACCGCAGAGCAGCTGCCTTCGCTTTCAATATTTTTCAATATTTTTCCAGCCTGGATACAGCGGCTCAAGGGCCATGGGATGGTGCGGGGGAGGCAGCAGCCTGCTATTCGGTGCAAACCAGGTTGCTGAAACTCGTGCTGTAAGGTTACCCACTTGCAAGAAGCGCATACAAACCACATCCATGTATACAATAACAATGTAGACAGCTGTTAAGTGCTGACGCGGCCTGCAATAGCCAGTATACGCGGAAGCAGAAGTACGTGTACCAGTTTCAGGCTAACCATGTACGGAACACAAGTGTCTGTCGTGCGTGCAGGTGCATGTAACTTGCTGCATGCACATGCATGCAGGATAGCTGCTAAACACTTGCTCAGCCCTCACCCTGCATGGAGTACAAGTACGCCGACCAACAGAGTGACGAAGAAGAGTGCAGCAGCGCGCTGCCTCAGCTAATCACGGGGAGCACTCCACCAGCACCTGATGATCTTTACGGAGATAAGTAGCAATACACACTTTAAATATGCATTCATTGATTTTAATTTAATGCTTAGAAGTCCTCAGGGTTTAGGGTTTAGGGTTTAGGGTTTAGGGTTTAGGGTTTACGGCGATCGGGGCACCCTACGATCACCGCGGGTTGCACCTTGGCGTTTATTAGGGTCTTCTAGGTATGAGGGGGATGTTGATAGGAATAGAAAAATGTAACAGTGCACATTAACTAAATATCTTTTTTATTTTTTATTAAAGATAAGTAGACAAGAACAAAGCCTTCAGGTGATGGCGGCCGCTCGTTGCCTGGAGGGGGCTGATGGGGCCCTCCTTCCTTGGCTGGTCCTGCTGCAGAGCGGTGGCGTTTTGCACTTACTTTTGTTTAATTGATTGTTTGAATGAAGAGTACTTGTTTTTAATTACCCACAATACAAACTTCTTAGTTTGTGGGTCCTTCAGGTCATATAGCTTCTTCTTCTTTTGGGTGTACATTAGCCTTCTGCACGGTCTCTCTTGCCCTCCCAGCTCGCCGCTGCCCCTCACTCATATCTTAGCTCTTGTATATAACACATACAACTTGCAACATGAATCACTTTGTCTCGTCTACATTGTTATACTTTTGCATTTGAAAGAGCCGTGTCGGCGCTAGCAGCAGCCGCAGCAGTAGCAGCAGCAGCAGCGCCCACCTGCTGCCGCCAGCCACGGCCACCAGCTCACTACTTTGACCGTAGAGCTGTTGCTCGTGCTGCTGCTGCTCCCCTTTAGCGCGCTATAGCTGTGACCTTCTGCTGCTGCTGCTGCGGCCCCTTCTGCTGCGGCTGCTGCTGCTGCGGCGGCCTGGACACTGCAACGACTCGAGCGTAGGGGCCGCCTGCTGTGCAGTATTGCGGCCATTTGTTTCAAGGAGGGCGCAGCAGAGCGGGCGCAGCAGCAGAAGCAGCAGCAGCAGCAGCAGCAGTAGCGGCACCACCACCGCCGGCGCCGGACGCTAACGAAGCAGCAGGGGCTGGCGCTATGTCTTTGTGCTGCTGGATCTCCTCAGCCCTTAAGGGGTCCCCCAGCCGTGTTCTTCTTGCCCTGTTGTTGGTGGGCTGTTCTCACCCTGGCGCCGATGCTGCTGCCGCTCAGGCAGCAGCAGCAGCAGCAGCAGCAGCAACAGCAGCAGCAGCAGCAGCAGAAGAGTACCCAGATTACTGTTTAAAGGAGTGGACAGTACAAGAAAGAAGATCGCTGCCGCCGCTGAGTGCAGCTGCGCAGGCACTGCATCTGCAGCTCCAACAGGTACTACGCTGCTGCTGTTACTCTTCTTGCTGTTGCTGCTCCTGCTGCTGCTTCGTGCACCTCTGTCTCCTGCATATCTTGATTCTGCTGCTTCTGTTTCTGCTACAACTTCTGTCGTTGTTGCTGCTGCTGCTGCTGCTGCTGGTTGCGCTTCTCTTTGCATTCTGACTCCGCTGTCGGCAGCTCGTCCCCTCCAGGAAAGCCTGAGCATGCTCCTGCTGCTGCTGCTGTTTTTTTGTTATTGTTGCTGCTGCTTCTGCTGCTGTTACTACTCTTGTTTCTGCTGCTTCTGTTGCGTTGCAGGTACACGCGCTGGTGCGGCACGGCGCTAGGGCCCCCTATGACCGCAACTGTTGGCGCTGGGGCGCTGCTGCGGAATCTGAGCTATCGAAGGACAGCAGCAGGAGCAGCAGCAGCAGCAGCAGCGACACAAGCAGCAGCAGCAGCAGCAGCAGCAGCTCTGCACACCGCCATGTGGGGCCTGCCCCAGAGCAGGATGCCTTGAGGAGCGACGCAGAGCGATGCCCCCCAGTAGGGCATCATGGGTCGGGGGACTGTGCTGCTGCTGCAGCAGCAGCAGCAGCAGCAGAGGCAGCCACAGCAGCAGATTCTGCTGGGTCTGCAGAAGGAATTAATGTAAGGGAAAAGGATTCAAGTGCAGCAGCAGCAGCAGCAGCAGGTGCTGGAGAAACACACACCCGCAGAGGCGCACCAACGCGGAATCTTTCCGCTGTTGACAGCAGCAGCAGCAACAGCAGCAGCAGCAGCAGTAGCAGCAGCGGCGGCGATAGCAACAGCAGCTTGGCCCTGATGTCTGCCGAAACCACGGGGGATGGAGCAGCAGCAGCAGCAGCAGCAGCAACAGCAGCAGCAGCAACAGCAGCAGAGATGGGACCGCCATGGGAATGCGCGTTCCAGGAGGAGTTAGGGATGAATGATACCAGTGAGCATCTGTTCCTTCTGTTGCTGCTGTTGCTGCTGCTATCGTTGCTGCTGTTGCTGCTGCTACCGTTGCTGCTGTTGCTGCTGCTACCGTTGCTGCTGTTGCTGCTGCTATCGTTGCTGCAGTTTTTGTTGCTGTTTCTCGGCTTGCTGCCTCCTCTTCGTCCTTTAGGAGGGAGGCACCTGCTCCTGTGTCTTCTGCTGCTGCGGTGGCGGCTGCTGCTGCTGCGGTTGCTTGTGCTGCTGCTGCTCTTTGTTTGTCTGTTGGTTTGAGCTGCTGCTGTTGCTGTTGTTGTTGGCTTTGCTGCTGGCAGTGTTTCTTTTTTATGCTTTCTATGGGAACGTGATCTGAAACAAAGCTATCATTATTGCTGCTGTTGCTGCTGCTGCTGCTATTGCTGCTGTTGCTGCTGCTGCTGCTGCTGCTGCTGCTGTGTCTCAGGGTCAGGTGTACTGGCTTCTGCTCCTCTCCTGAAGAAGTACGTAGCAACTGCAGCAGAAAGGGGGCTGTTCAGAGGCAGCTGTGTCCCCTCCAGTCTGCTGGATGAGGGGGCAGCACAGCTGCGGCTCATTGGTGCTATCCTGGGTCGCGCCTACGTTGCGCCTGCGTCTCCACCTCCGCAGCAGCAGCAGCAGCAGCAGCAGCAGCAGCAGCAGCAGCAGCAGCAGCAGCAGGTGTTGGTGCATCGATTGTTTAGTGCTGATGAGTTTCGTGTTTCTCCTTCTCGTCGCTTACTACTGAGATCAACAGATATAGCGCGAACACTAGCTAGTGGTGCTTTTCTTATAGATGCATTTTTTAGGGTTTCTGGGGTGTCTCCTCAGCGCATGCAAGTGGAGACACATGAGGTGACCTCGGACCCCCTTTTGTCTGGTTATGCTTCTCCTATAGTAACAGAGCTGAGGAGACAGGCAGAAGCAAGCCCTGAGTTTGCTGCACTGAACGCAAAACATATAAAAATAAAGAGACAGCTGATGCAGCACCTAAAATTAAATATAAATGAATTAGATGCTCTATGGCCTGAAGTTATTGTTGACTGTACCCTCACATATGCATGCAGCGGGAGGAGACACCTGCTGCCACCGCTGCTGCAGCAAAATAACTTCGCGCTGCTGCAGCAGCTGCAGCATATCAATGATCAGATCACTAACTTCTGGACGGGGTGGGCAGATGCTGCTGCAGCAGCAGCAGCAGCACAACCCCTCTTTGAGGAGCTCGCGGCGAAGATATTGGCGCCCATACGCAAGAAACAGCAGCTGCTGCAGCAACACGGTAACAGCAACAAAACAACAACAGCAGCAGCAGCAGCAGCAGCAGCAGCAGCTGCAGAAGAGGCCCCACAGGGAGCTCTCTCTCTGTACATGACCCACGATGTCACCCTCATTTCAGTTCTCGCGGCTCTGAAAGTTTATGGTGGCGTTTGGCCCCCTTATGCATCTGTTGTTGCCTTTGAGGTCTACGAGCACTTCCCGCAGCAGCAAAATAGCAGCAGCAGCAGCAGCAGCAGCAGCAGCAGCAACAGCAACAGCAGCAGCGGAAACTCAAGTAGCCAAGGCTTGACATCATATGTCTTCCGACTTGTTTATAACGGGTGAGTGCACAAGACTGCAAACAGCAGCAGCAGCAGCAACAGTAGCAGCAGGCACAGCTGCTGCGGCTGTAGCTACAACTATACAGGCAGCAGGAGCAGCAGAGCAGCAACAGCAGCAGCAGCAGCAGGATCCGCAGCAGGCGGAGCACCAGCGGTAGTAGAGAAGCAGCGTAGAAGTATCGCCAGCAGAAGCAATAGCAGCAGCAGCAGCAGCAGCAGCAGCAGCAGCAGCAGCAGCTAGCGTCAAAACAGTGGATTGCTGTGTGTTTTGTTGCTTTGTCTTCTCAGTGAGGTCCTAACAGCTAAGATGCCGGGGTGTAAGGGAGAGGCGCTGCTGGCCCCTGACCTCTGCAGCCTACAAGTCCTCATCAGCACCATGCTGGCCCCCCCGCCCAGGCCTCCTGTGCCTGCAGAGAAGCAGCAGCAGCAGAGCCAGCAGCAGCAGCAGCAGCAGCAGCAGAGCCAGCAGCAGCAGGAGGGCCGGGAGAAAGGGGGGGAGGTACCGCAGCAAGAAGCGGACCATAATAATCAGCTAGAGCAGGAAAAGCTGCAGCAGCAGCAGCAGGAGCAGCAGCAGCAGCAGCAGCAGCAGCGGTTGCAGCAGCTGCAGCGTCAAGAAGAAATGTAGTGAATAGTATAAAAGGCTGCTTCGTTTGTCTACTGCAGCCCCTAGAACACACCCGCTTTTGTTTTTTGTAGGAAGGGGGGGCTGTGTGGGCGCGGAGGAGACAGGAGACTGTCTCCTCCCCCTGTCCTTGCACTGCCTCTACTGCTAACTTTGTTGTTTTATTTCTGTCTTTGTCTCTGTACATATGTATATTTATTCATTTGTATTTACATCTCTCTCTCTCTCTCTCTCTCTCTCTCTCTCTCTCTCTCTCTCTATATATATATATATATATATATATANTATATATATATATATATATATATATATATATATATATATATATATATATATATATATATATATGTATGGTGTCTCTTCTGCTGCTAACGCATCAAAACAGTAGCTCTTGCAGTGAACCCATAACATAAATAGAGACAAACGGCAGACAGAGAGAGAAACAAAGGGACAGCCAGAGACAAAAGGAGACAGTAAGAGACAGTAGGAGACAGCAGGAGACAGGTAGAGACCGTAGGGGACAGCGAGAGACAGCGGGAGACAGTAGGGGGCAGTGGTAGGGAGACGGATACA
>NW_013568531.1:11561-11807 GCF_000499745.2 Eimeria mitis
CAGAGAGAACCAGCAGGAGACAGTATAAGATAGCGAGAGACAGCAGGAGACAGTAGGAGACAAAGAGAGACAAAAGGAGACAGTAGGAGACAAAGAGAGACAGTAGGAGACAGCAGGAGACAGTAGGAGACAGCAGGAGACAACAAGAGACAGTAGGAGACAAGGCACACCCGGCTGCTGTTTCTCTTCTACGGTGTCTCTTTCTGTTCTACAGTATACATATATATATATATATATATATATATA
>NW_013568532.1:0-306 GCF_000499745.2 Eimeria mitis
TATATATATATATATATATATATAATATATATATATATAACACAAATACAATACAAATACAATATAATATAATATTATTTCCTTCTGTATTAATTTATTTATTTACCTATTGATCTATCGATAAACTAATAAATAAAAAAAAATAAATAAATAAATTAATTAATTAATAAACAAACAAACAAACAAACAAACGAACAAACAAACAAACGAACAACTAAACAACTAAACAACTAAACAAAAAAAAACAAACAAACAAAAAATAAATAAACTTATATTTTTATTTATTTTTTTTTTATTTTTTTTTTT
>NW_013568532.1:332-796 GCF_000499745.2 Eimeria mitis
GACTTTGCTGCTGCTGCTGGTTTTTCTGTGATAGCCGATTTCTGCGGCCATTTTATCGGCCGCCGCCTTCATTTGCCTCCCCTCGTGCCGCATGCATATCGTCAGTTGTTTTATTTTATTTTATTTTATTTTATTTTGTTTTATTTTGTTTTGTTTTATTTTGTTTTGTTTTGGTTTGTTTTGGTTTGTTTTGTTTTGTTTTGTTTTGGTTTGGTTTGTTTTGGTTTGTTTTTGTTTGTTTTCTTTTGTTTTATTTTATTTATTTTATTTTATTTTATTTTATTTTATTTTGCTTTATTTTATTTTATTTTTTTTTTATTAAATTGATTAGTTTAAGATATTAAACACCCAACCTTTTAGAGGCAAACAAGCAGTTGCGGCAGGATATGTATACTGCAGGGTTATATATATATAAAATAATATATATATATACATATATATATATATATATATATATATATATA
>NW_013568534.1:0-424 GCF_000499745.2 Eimeria mitis
AATATTTATAAAATAAAAACAAACTGAATATACACCTGAAACGAGCTGCTGCGTATACACCCCAATGAGGAACAGAGCGGCAGGCAACCCTTCGATTGTTTAAAATAAAAAGAAAAAGAAAAGCAAAAGTAAAATATAAAATAAAACGAAAAAATAAATAAATAAATACAAAAAAAGAAAAAAAATAAATTAAAATACTAAACAAAAAATAAAACGAAAAAATAAATAAATAAATATAAAAAAAATAAAAAAAAAATAAAAATGCTGGACACACACAAACTTGAATTCTATGAACGGAAATTCAGCGAAACTTCAACTTTTTAATACGCAAAATTTTATTTTTTTGTTTTTTTTTATTTTTTTTATTCTGTTTTTAATAAAACAGAAAACAGTAGAAATACACAAAAAATAAATTAAAAATAAA
>NW_013568534.1:535-796 GCF_000499745.2 Eimeria mitis
TCAAAAGTAATTATAATTTATTTTTTTTATTTAATTTATTTTTATTAAAATAAATTAAATAAAAAATAAATTAAAATAAAAAAGTTTCTCGGAATATGCACAAAAAATTCAGGTGTACATGCAGCTGAAACTGACGGCGCGCAGCTGCGTGAACACGCCGACGATCCTCCATTATTTTCGATGAAATTCAGCAAATTAAAATTATTTTTAAATAAATAAATAAATATAATATTATATTTAAATAAATAAATAAATATTATT
>NW_013568535.1:0-315 GCF_000499745.2 Eimeria mitis
TAGTGAGGGACGGTGTAGAGAAATTCATAGCGGAGGAGGCAGCCACCGCTGCTGCTAGTTGCTGCTGCTGTTTGCGTTGCTGTTGTTGCTGCTGCGGCTGCTGTTGCCTCAGCCGAGTCTGCGGCTGGTGCTGCTGCTGCTGTTGCTGTTGCTGTTGTTGCTGTTGTCGTTGCTGTTGCTGCTGCTGTGGCTGCTGTTGCTGCTGCTGCTGCTGTTGCTGCTGCTGCTGTTGCTGCGGACGTTGAGAGGGCCCACGTTGCTGCGGTTGTTTCTGAATTCTGGTTTGCCTTGGTTGTTGCTGCTGCTGTCGTTGCT
>NW_013568535.1:567-796 GCF_000499745.2 Eimeria mitis
GGTTTCACAGTCCTCCTAAACAAAATAAAAACGCATGCAAGTTGAGGTGTACATACACCTCAGCACTAACAAATATCGATGCAGCAACACGCTGCGGTGTACATGCACCTCTGCATGCAACACACGAACTCAAACACGCAATCTAGCTTCTTAGAGGCTGCTGCTGCTGCTGCTGCTGCTGCTGCTGCTGCTGCAGCTACAATTACTAGTACTGCTGCTACTACTAACA
>NW_013568536.1:0-228 GCF_000499745.2 Eimeria mitis
TATATATATATATATATAAGGTTTTTATATAAGGTGTATATGTATGAAGGGTTTAGGGTTTATATATAAAGGGTTTATATAAAAAGGGTTTAGGGTTTATATATGAAGGGTTTAGGGTTTATATATAACATATATATACAAGCATGTATACATATTATACTAGGGTTTACTCTATATAACTATATATAAACATAAAAAAAAAAAAAAAAAAAAAAAAAAAAAAAAAAA
>NW_013568536.1:356-693 GCF_000499745.2 Eimeria mitis
TGTTATGGTTTAGTTTGGGGGGTTGTGGGGTATCTCCGGGTGTACATACACCTCAGCATTTGTGGTGTAATTTAATAAATAATTTTGATTTATATTTTGTTCCTAGGCTAAACCCTAAACCCTTTTCTTTGTTTCCTTTGCCTCTATCTATAACAGCAGCACAAAAATATATATATAAAGATATATATAAAGCAACAAAAAAAAAAAAAATAAAATATTTTTATAATAAACTTTTATCTTATTTTCTTTTTATACAAATAGAAGGAATACACCAACTACCTCATCCTTATCTACAAGAAATACAACTACTACAATTCGATATACAACGTAAACCCTA
>NW_013568536.1:793-885 GCF_000499745.2 Eimeria mitis
TGAAGGAATACACCAACTACCTCATCCTTATCTACAAGAAATACAACTACTACAGTTCGATATACAACGTAAACCCTAAACCCTAAACCCTA
>NW_013568537.1:0-229 GCF_000499745.2 Eimeria mitis
TGCAGCAGCACCCGACGCTGAGTTGCAATTTAGAGGGGCCCTCCTTACTAGCGAGCCCTTAGAAGGAACCTGCAGCAGCAGTAACAGCAGCAAGAACAACAGCAGCAGCAACAACAGCAGCAGCTGTGCCTGCTGCAACTACAGAAGACGCAGCAACAGCTGCAGCAGCAGCACAGCAGTTATGAGAGCAGCGCCAGGAATGAGGGAGGCCAGCAGCAAAGATGATTCC
>NW_013568537.1:329-885 GCF_000499745.2 Eimeria mitis
TGCATCAAGAACAACAGCAGCAGCAACAACAGCAGCAGCTGTAACTGCTGCAGCTACAGAAGACGCAGCAACAACTGCAGCAGCAGCACAGCCGTTATGAGAGCAGCGCCAGGAATGAGGGAGGCCAGCAGCAAAGATGATTCCTCCGATGCCTCAGCAGCAGCAGAAGAGCCACGCAGGGATTCTGCTGCTGCAGCAACAAGAAACGCAGCAGCATATGGTGCAGCAGCAGCAACAGATGCAGCAATAGATACAAGTGCATCAGTAGCAGATACAGCAGCAAAAGCAGAAGCAGATGCAACAGTAGCAGCAGATTCAGCAGCAACAGAGGCAGCAGCAGCAGCAGATCCAGCAGCAGCAGATGCAGCAGCAGCAGATGCAGCAGCAGCAGATACAGATGCAGCGTCAGATCCAGCAGCAGCAGCAAGAGAACCTCCGAAGCTGGCTAGGCGCAGCAGCATGCGGTTGGCTGCTTTGCCGCAGACAGCAGCAGCAGCAGCAACAGCAGCAGCAGCAAAGTCGTCTAACAGCACTTCTGCGAAATCAGAAGTATCGG
>NW_013568538.1:0-190 GCF_000499745.2 Eimeria mitis
TGTCTGGCCGTTGCGCGCAGTTCGCGAGGTCTTGCTCCTTGTTCGCGGTTGTATCGCACTCGACGGTGCGCCGTTAGTCGCACACACAGTGTTTGCTCCCTATGCAGACCAGGCACAAGACAGATAGAGGGTGGTCTTTTCCCAAATGCGGGTCGGCCGGACGCGTTCGTCAGAGTTGTTGACCGAGCTC
>NW_013568538.1:455-526 GCF_000499745.2 Eimeria mitis
CCAGATAGAGGATGGTCTTTTCCCAAATGCGGGTCGGCCGGACGCGTTCGTCAGAGTTGTTGACCGAGCTC
>NW_013568538.1:629-795 GCF_000499745.2 Eimeria mitis
GTTGTGAGCTTGGGATCGGCGTGCGTGCTTCGCGGGAATCCAGACCATGTGGTGTCTGGCCGTTGCGCGCAGTTCCCGAGGTCTTGCTCCTTGTGGGCGGTTGTATCGCACTCGACGGTGCGTCGTCAGTCGCACACACAGTGTGTGCTCCCTATGCAGACCAGGC
>NW_013568539.1:0-542 GCF_000499745.2 Eimeria mitis
GGTGGAGACAGCGGCAGGCACAGCAACGGAGGCTGCAACAGCAGCAACAGCAGTTGCAGCAGCAGCAGCAACAACCACCAGCATGCAGCACTGCGCCGCTGTGTCTTCCTGCTGCAGGTCCCCTGGCAGCTATCTATAAGCTGCGTGGAGAGAGCTACGGCTGTCTCTTCCCTTGCTGCTGCTGCTGCTGCTGCTGCTGCTACTGCGCCTGCTGCTGTTGCTGCTGCTGCCAGCAGCAGCAGCAACTGGGATAGTCAAGTGTCTCCGTGCTGCAGCAGCAGCAGCAGCAAAGACTTCCTTAGAAAGATGCTGGCCCCAAGCGGGTGGCGGGCACCTTGTGAGATTCGTTGTGTTCCGTTGCTGCCTGCTGCTGCTGCTGCTGCTCCTGCTGCTGCTGCTGCAGATTGCGACAGCTGCAGCAGCAGCAGCCGCCGCAGCAGCTCGCTGCACTCGACTCGCCGCCTAAGCAGGGGCAGCAGCAGCAGCAGCAGAGGCAAAACATCTTCTGCGCTCCACTATCACCTGGGGCGTTGCCGCTGCTG
>NW_013568539.1:642-815 GCF_000499745.2 Eimeria mitis
ACAGTTTGCCTTCCCAGTCATCAGCTAGAGGAGCTTTAGGGCCTTCAAAAGCTGCCCCTGCTGCTGCTGCTGCTGCTGCTGCTGCTGCACTGCAGCAGCAGCAGCAGCAGCAGCAGCAGCAGCAGCAGAGGCAAAACATCTTCTGCGCTCCACTATCACCTGGGGCGTTGCCG
>NW_013568540.1:0-276 GCF_000499745.2 Eimeria mitis
GGATTCATCTGCGCCGTTGGTTTTTGGCTCCAACTAAACAAAAAACTTTTTTATTTTTATTTTTATTTTTTATTTTTGTTTTTTATTTTATTTTATTTATTTATATTTTTTTTTTATTATTTAGTATTTATTTATTGTTTTGTTTTAATTAGTTTTACTTTCGTTAGTTTTATTTTTAGTTCTTTTTTAGGGTTTAGGGTTTCATATAGCGGTTTAGGGTTTAGGGTTTAGGGTTTAGGGTTTTAGGGTTTAGGGTTTAGGGTTTAGGGTTTAGGG
>NW_013568540.1:440-794 GCF_000499745.2 Eimeria mitis
AGCAGCTGTTGTGCTGCTGCTGCTGCTGCAGCAGCTGTTGTGCTGCTGCTTCTGCTGCAGCAGCTGTTGTGCTGCTGCTGCTGCTGCAGCTGTTGTGCTGCCTCCGCTGCTGCAGCTGATGTGCAGCTGCTGCTGCTGCTGCTGCTGAGGCTGCAGCAGCAGCAGCAGCAGCAGCAGCAGCAGCAGCGCTTGCAGTTCCTCCCTTTTCTCTTCTCTCACAACACCCCAACAACTAAACACAATATCAACACAAATAAATATAAATATATAAATATAAATATAAATATAAATATAAATATAAATATAAATATATTTATATAAATATAAATATATAAATATATAAATATAAATATA
>NW_013568541.1:0-531 GCF_000499745.2 Eimeria mitis
TCGGGCAGCCTTGTGAGGGTACTGGGGGTACATCAAGCCAGCCTGCTGCTGCTGCTGCTGCTGCTGCTGCAGCAGCAGCAGCAACAGCAGCAACAGCACTGTTTACTCTGAGAGAAGAAATGAATGCATGCGATAAACGCATGCAAAGCGCAGCAGAAGAACTCACAAAGACACTGCAGCTGCAGCAGGCTGTAGCTGCTTCTCACCACCAACACACAGCAGAGCTCTCACGCCTCCGGCTGCAGCAGCAGCAGCAGCAGCAGCAGCAGCAGCAGCAGCAGCAGCAGAAAGTGCAGCAGAAGGCGATGGAACTGAGAGGCGATATAGCTGAGGAGTCGATGCAGAAGCCGCAGCAGCTCAAGCCCGAAGAGCAGCAGAAAGGCTCCGCTGCAGCAGCAGCAGCAACAGCAGCAGCAGCAGCAACAGCAGCAACAGCAGCAGCAGCAGAAATAGAAAAAAACGATACAGCTGCAAGTAACCCCAAACCACGACCATCACCATCACCACCCTCCCCCCTCCCCCGACCCTCCT
>NW_013568541.1:621-794 GCF_000499745.2 Eimeria mitis
GCACGAGGCCGTGTGCTGCGCCTGGCCTGAGCTCAACGCCAAGGCCTTCGATGCTGTCCCCGCGGAGACACAGCAGCACAGCCTGCAGCTGCTGATAGACTTCATAGAAATACAGATGGATCTGCTGCACTCTACGGCGCAGTGCGCACCCTTATAAATATATTTATTTATTT
>NW_013568542.1:0-907 GCF_000499745.2 Eimeria mitis
GAGACAATGTCTCCTGTGTCTGCTGCTGCTGCAGGTGCAGCAGAAGATGCAGCAGCAGCAGCAGCAGCAGCAGAAGAAGCAGAAGGAGATAGGGACTTCCTGCATCCAGCAGCAGCAGCAGCAGCAGCAGCAGCAGAAGAGGAGACAGTGGGGCTTGAGCTGTCTCCGCGACTCAGCGGCAGCAGCCACAGCAAAAGAAGCAAACGGTGGGAGGGGGGGGGCCCCTAGGAGACAAAAAAAAAACAAAAGGAGACAGATAAATATAAATAAACAAAAGGAGACAAACAAATAAACAACATAAAAAAAAACAAATATATACACAGAAATTTATACACAAACAACTGTCTCCTTTTGTTTGTTTGTTTTTTTATTTGTCTCCTTTTGCGTGGAGACAAACAAACAAACAAAAGGAGACAAAAAAACAAACAAAAGGAGACAAATTGAATAACAAAAAGAAACAAAAGGAGACAAATTATATTACAAAAAGAGACAAAAGGAGACAGTGCTGCACTTATTGTTTTATCTGTTGTCTTTAGAATCATCGGAGGAGACAAACAGAGACACCTGAGCAGCTAGCAGCAGCAGCAGCAGCAGCAGCAGCAGCAGCAGCAGCAGCAGAAGCAGCAAATGCTGCGGATTCCCAGCGAAGCAGTACCAATTGCAGCAGCAGCAACTGCAGGGGCAGCCCCTGCTGCTGCTGTTGCTGCAGGTGATGGTGTTGCACCAGCTGCTGCTGCTGTTGCTGCTGCAGCTGCTGCTGCAGCAGCAGCTGCTGCTGCTGCTGCTGTGCTACAAAAGCAATTGTTGCTTTGAGCGCGTGTTAACAACTAAACTAAACTAGAGCCTAGTAAGCCAGTATCGCTTTGCTGCTGTTGCTGCTGCTGCTACTTCTGCTGCTGCTGCTGCT
>NW_013568542.1:1130-2190 GCF_000499745.2 Eimeria mitis
GACCCCAGAAGCAGCAGGAGTAGCAGTTGCTGCTGCAGCAGCTAGTACACAGCATCATGCAGCTCAGAGGAGTGTCTAGCGAGGGTTTAGGGTTTAGGGTTTAGGGTCTAGGGTTTAGGGTTGAGGGTTGCTGGAGGCCTGCTGCGTCCCCCCAAGGTCACCAGCGGCAGGGTTTGGGGGTGTGTGTATGCTGGGGTGTATGTACAGCTAAACTAGCGGTGTTTGTAGCGTATGCATGCGTTTATTATTGCTTTTTAAAGAGTTTAAAAGAAAAATAAACTGTAAAACAATTGCTGCTGCAGGGACGCCTCAACGGCTGCTGCTGCTAGACTCACGGTGGCTGCTGCTGCTGCTGCTGCAGCAGACCCGTTGCTGCTGCTGCTGCTGCTGCGGCGGCTGTTGCTGCTGCTGCTGTGCAGCTGCCCTGACCCTTCGATTGGGTTTTGCTGTTTTCATCTCATTTATGCAATACAAAAATCACCTACCACTGCAGCAGCGCCCCAAAGAGACCCGCAGCAGCAGCAGCAACAGCAGCAGCAGCGGCCGCGGCGGCGGCTGCAGCTGCTGCGGTTGCTGCTGCCAGCAGCAACTGCTACCACCTCGTCCTTTTTGATAAGGCACTCGTGGTCCTTTGTTTATAACTCTGTCTTTCCTGCAGCAGCAGCGTTAGTCGTGGCGGCAGCAGCAGCAGCGGCAGCAGCAGCAGCTGCTGCAGCAGCAGCTGCACGCCAGCAGCTGCAGCGGCTTTTGACCGTGCCGCGATTCATGACTCCGTGGGGTGTACAGGCAGCATAGTAGCAGCAGCTTTAGGGGGAGGAGGAATAGCAGCAGCAGCAGCAGCAGCAGCAGTAGTAGTAACTGCTGCAGCTGCTGCTTCGGCCTCTGCCGCTGCTGGCGTTGCGCGCTTCCACTGGGCGCAGCAGCAGCAGCAGCAGCTGCTGCCAGCAGGGCAGCAGCAGCAGGAACAGCAGCAGCAGAGGGGAGTAATCTGCTGCAGGATTATATAAACAGCAACAACAACAGCAGCAGCAGCAGCGGCAGCAGCTGCAGCAGCAACAAC
>NW_013568542.1:2290-2862 GCF_000499745.2 Eimeria mitis
GAGCAGTAGTAGTAACTGCTGCAGCTGCTTCTTCGGCCTCTGCCGCTGCTGGCGTTGCGCGCTTCCATTGGGCGCAGCAGCAGCAGCAGCTGCTGCCAGCAGGGCAGCAGCAGCAGGAACAGCAGCAGCAGAGGGGAGTAATCAGCTGCAGGATTATATAAACAGCAACAACAACAGCAGCAGCAGCAGCGGCAGCAGCTGCAGCAGCAACAACAGTAGCGACATTCCTGTATTCACACCCATCGTTACTAGCAGGAGCAGCAGCAGCAACAGCAGCAGCAAACGCAGCAACACAAGCAGCTGCATCCTCACCCTCATCTCTATTATTCTTAGCAGCACAGGGAGCAGCAGCAGCAGCAGCAGCAGCAGCAGCACCCCCTCACGATACCCATCAGTATCGCCAGCAGCAGCAGAAAGACAACCATAGCAGCAGCAGCAGCAGAACCACCACCACCACCACCATCATCATCATCAGCAGCAGCAGCAGGCGCAGCAACAGCAACAGCAGCAGCAGCAGCAGCAGCAAAGATGGGGGGCCAGGGCAGCCGCTATGCTCTCGCTGGGGGCTCTAA
>NW_013568542.1:2962-3083 GCF_000499745.2 Eimeria mitis
GAGGAGCAGCAGCAGCAACAGCAGCAGCAAACGCAGCAACACAAGCAGCTACATCCTCACCCTCATCTCTATTATTCTTAGCAGCACAGGGAGCAGCAGCAGCAGCAGCAGCAGCAGCAGC
>NW_013568542.1:4710-4931 GCF_000499745.2 Eimeria mitis
TTTGACTTGAACAACGATGGATATATACAGAAGAGCGAGCTGATCGCCATGTTATCTAACTTACCGAATTTAGAAAATTATATTTCGGCGAGGCCCGCGGACCCAGCAGCAGAGGAGCAGCAGCAGCAGCAGCAGCAGCAGCAGGAGGAGTTGCTGCTGCAGCAGCTGCTGCTGGTGCTGCTGCAGTACAAGCAGCAGCTGCTGCAGCGGGTGCTGCAGCT
>NW_013568542.1:5031-6469 GCF_000499745.2 Eimeria mitis
AGCAGCAGCAGCAGCAGCAGCAGCAGCAGCAAGAAACTACCACATGGACACAGGTTTCGAGCAGAGAAGGGCTAGACCCTGTAGAGGAAGAGACAGACAGCAGCGAGGCATCAAGTGTCTCTGATTTCTCTGTTGCACCTCTTACATATCCTGCTGCTGCTGCTGCTGCTGCTGCAGCAGCTGCTGCTGGTGCTGCTGCAGTACAAGCAGCAGCTGCTGCAGCGGGTGCTGCAGCTGCTGGCGCAGAAGCAGCCGGAGCTCCAGAAGCAGGAACTGCTGCTGCTGCAGCAGGAGCTGCTGCTGGGGCTGCTGCTGGTGTTGCTGCAGCAGCAGCAGCAACAGCAGCACCCAAAGCTGCAGCAGCAGCAGCTGCTGCGCCTCCAGCTCCAGAGCCGGAATGCTTGGCCCCCGGTGCAGCAGCAGCAGCAGCAGCAGCNGCAGCAGCAGCAGCAGCAGCAGCTGAGAACACAACAGCAGCAACTGCTGCAACACCCCTCCTGACTGCAGCAGGCTGCAGTGTATCCCTGACGGCGCCTGACGCAGCTGCTTCGCATCAGCAGCAGCAGCAGCAGCAGCAGCAGCAGCAGATGGATGGGGTGGATTGCGAGGGTAAGAGCGGCGAGGAAGACGACGGAGACAGCAGTCTCCTTTCAGCAGCAAGCTGCAGCAGCAAAGCAAAGAAAAATCCTTCTCCTGTTGCTCAGCTGCTGATAGATATAGAGAAGCAGCAGCAGCTAGGAACCAACCAGCAGCCAGCTGTTGACGTTGAGTGTGTTGCTGATAAAATTATTGAGGAATGCGAGGTATAATAACATCCTGCTGCTGCTGCTGCTGCTGCTGCTGCTGCTGCGGCTGGTGCTGCTGCTGCTAGTGTTGCTTTTGGTGTTGCTGCTGCTGCAGGTGATGCCGTTGCTGCTCTTGTGATCACTGCTGCTGCATACTGGAGTTGTTGCTGCTGCAGTTGTTGCTGCTGCTGTAGCTCTTGTTGCTGCTGCTGCTGCTGCAGCTGTTATTGCTGCTGCTGCTGCTGCTTTGGATATAGCTTTGCATGTATAATATTTGTGTGTGTTTCTGCTTCCTTGCTGCTGTTTCTGTTCCTCTTTCTGCTGCTGCTGCTGCTCTTCCTATACTCCTCCTCCTCCTCCTCCTCCTACTGCTGCTGCTGCTGCTGCTGCTGCTGCTGCTGCTGCTGCTGCTGCAGTTTGTGGAGCATGGCCGCCTGTCTTTCCCTGAGTTCAAGACATGGCTCGAACACCACCCCGGCATCCTCTCTATGTTTACCGCTTGTCTTCACGAGGAGGTGTGGGGTCTCCAGGGCAACGCACTGTATAGATCCTCAGGAGCAACAAGGTTCGTTTCTTTGTCTTTGTCTTTCTTTGTTTTTTTTTTTTTTTTTTTTTTTTTTTTTTTTTTTTTTTTTTTTTTTTTTTTTTTTTTT
>NW_013568542.1:8692-9030 GCF_000499745.2 Eimeria mitis
GGAGGGGGACGCAGAGAGCCCGGCTTATGTCTCGGACTGTGGGGCTGAGCTGGGGGCCCTCCCCTCTGTTGCTTCTCTTTCGGGTACCCTGGGGTCGTTGATAAGGGAACACGCAGCAAAGGAAGCAGGAGCAGCAGCAGCAGAAGCAGCAGCAGCAGGAGAGCAAGACCTACACTCATGCCCCAAATGTCATAGACCGCTGCTGCTGTGCCCGCAGTGTAGAGGCAGGTCCCTGCAGCTCAAGCTGCTGCAGGGGGAGGTGGTGATAGAGTGCAGCAGCTGCAGCAGCAGCCAGATGGAAGCTGCAGCAGCAGCAGCAGCAACAGCAGCAGCAACAG
>NW_013568542.1:9687-10514 GCF_000499745.2 Eimeria mitis
AACAGAGACAGTAGATACAGCAGCAGCAGCAGCAGCAGCAGCAGCAGCAACGGATCCCCCTGTATGCAAGCCGAGCAACAGCAGCCTAAGCAGCAGCAGCAGCAGTATCAACATGAGCAGCAGCACCAACCCCGCTCCCGCCCCCACCACTACCACCGCCACAACCAGCAGCAGCAGCAGCAGCAGCAGCAGCAGCAGCAGCAGCACGCGTGGGGTGTATACGCACTGCTGGGAGTGTAACTGGGAGTTCAGCAGATGCTGCGAGCTCCTATCAGCAGGAGAGGTCTCCCTCGACGGTATTTTATTTAAAAAAGGAAAACACCTCCATCAGTGGCAGGCCAGGTTCTATGTTCTTATAGACAATATGCTCTATTACTATAAAAAAAGGTAGGGTTTAGGGTTTAGGGTTTGGGGTTTAGGGTTTGGGATCCAGGGTTTAGGGTTTAGGGTTTGGGGTTGAAGGGTTTAGGGTTTAGGGTTTTGTGAAACACCTCCATCAGTGGCAAGCCAGGTTCTATGTTCTTATAGACAATATGCTTTATTTCTATAAAAAAATGTAGATCTAGGGTTTAGGGTTTAGGGTTTAGGGTTTAGGGTTTAGGGTTTATGTGTATGTATAGAGCGACGCAAAACCCCGAGGGTTTACACGTGTATTGTATGTTCTCCCCAACAAAGCTCTAATCCATGTTTTTTTTTTCGTGTTTCGTGTTTCGTGTTTAGGGTTTAGGGTTTAGGGTTTAGGGTTTATGTGTGTGTGCAGGGCGATGCTAAACCCCGAGGGTTTATGTTTCTTGAGGGGTGTTTCGTGGAGACGATCCCAGACGCGG
>NW_013568542.1:10614-11147 GCF_000499745.2 Eimeria mitis
AGGGTTTAGGGTTTAGGGTTTTGTAAAACACCTCCATCAGTGGCAAGCCAGGTTCTATGTTCTTATATACAATATGCTTTATTTATATAAAGAAATGTAGATCTAGGGTTTAGGGTTTAGGGTTTAGGGTTTATGTGTGTGCATATTGCGACGCCAAACCCCGAGGGTTTACACGTGTAGAGTGTTGTATGTTCTCCCCAACAAAGCTCTAATCAATGTTTTTTTTTCGTGTTTCGTGTTTAGGGTTTAGGGTTTAGGGTTTAGGGTTTAGGGTTTAGGGTTTATGTGTGTGTACAGGGCGATGCTAAACCCCGAGGGTTTATGTTTCTTGAGGGGTGTTTCGTGGAGACGATCCCAGACGCGGGGGCTCTGCGGCCCCACGGCATCGCCATCGTACACCCCAGAGGAGACTCTGTCGCTAGAAGAGTTCTCTATGCTCAGTCTGCTCAGGTAACTACTGCTGCTGCTGCTGCTGCTGCTGCTGCTGCTGCTGCTGCTGCTGCTGCTGCTGGGGGTGGTGCTGCTGCTGCTGC
>NW_013568542.1:11247-11540 GCF_000499745.2 Eimeria mitis
GTTGCTGCTGGTTCTGTTGTTGCTGTTGCTGCTGTTGCTGCTGCTTTGTTTTTTTTGTTGCTGCTTCTGTTGCTGTTGTATACGAGCGTCTCGATGCAGGGGTGTAATGTTTGAACGAGTTGTGATTTGCTGCTGCTGCTGTTGCTGCTGCTGCTGCTGCTGCTGCTGCCGCTGTTGCTGCTACGTGTTCAGGAGCAGCAGCAGTGGGTCGACGCGCTGCGGGCCTCAACCCGCCAGCAGTCTTTGGAGCATTTCTATGAAGTCCACGAACAGCTCGGTCAAGGTAAAACTCT
>NW_013568543.1:0-341 GCF_000499745.2 Eimeria mitis
AGCAGCAGCAGCAGCAGCAGCAGCAGCAGCAGCAGCAGCAAACCTGTGTATATATTTTTTAATATGATAGAGAAAGAAGCAAAGAGGTGAGACCTGCTGCTGCTGCTGTTGAGTTTCGTGCTGCTGCAGCGGCGTCTCTTTATTGCTTCTATAACCACGCGCTGCAGTGTACGTACACCGCAGATATTTCTTTCACTTAACCCCACAACTTGTACACCCTGCTGCTGCTGCTGCTGCTGCTGCTGCTGCTGCTGCTGCTGCTGACGCAGCTGCAGCGGAGTGTCTCCTGTTAGTAAGTCCGTGAGGACTTCTTTATACATTTCAAAGAAAGACAAAGATAT
>NW_013568543.1:441-544 GCF_000499745.2 Eimeria mitis
CAACCCCACAACCTGTACACCCTGCTGCTGCTGCTGCTGCTGCTGCTGCTGCTGCTGCTGCTGCTGCTGCTGCTGCTGACGCAGCTGCAGCGGAGTGTCTCCT
>NW_013568543.1:644-973 GCF_000499745.2 Eimeria mitis
GCCCCGCATCAGGCCCCACAGAAAAATCCTCACCATCAACGCCTGCTGCACCTTCCTGCTGCTGCTGCTGCTGCTGCTGCTGCTGCTGCTGCTGCTGCTCGGGGCCTAGGAGCGTGTATGTTTTGCCGCTGCAGGTCTGTCCATACACCACAAGACAGACGTCACCGCCGCTGCTGCAGCAGCGCAGCAGCAGCGGCAGCGCAACAGAATTAAATATCTGCTGCTGAGAGGAAAGGGGACCAAACACCTCTTCTACAGCAAACACTGCATTGCTGCTGCTGCTGCTGCTGCTGCTGCTGCTGCTGCTGCTGCTGCTGCTGCTGCTGCTG
>NW_013568544.1:0-231 GCF_000499745.2 Eimeria mitis
TATATATATATATATATATATATAAGAAAAAACGGAACAGAAGTAAATAAATAAAGAGACAGAAAGAAAGAGGAGACAGAGAATAACAAATACAAACAACACCAGCTAGATAAACCCTAAACCCTAAACCCTAAACCCTAAATGAATAAATAGAGAAAAAGGCATAAACAAAGACAAGAAAAAGAAGGAGACAGCAGCAGCGGCAGCAGCAGCAGCAGCTGCTGCTGCTGC
>NW_013568544.1:331-882 GCF_000499745.2 Eimeria mitis
CAGAAAGAAAGAGGAGAGAGAGAATAACAAATACAAACAACACCAGCTAGATAAACCCTAAACCCTAAACCCTAAACCCTAAACCCTAAATGAATAAATAGAGAAAAAGGCATAAACAAAAACAAGAAAAAGAAGGAGACAGCAGCAGCAAGATGAAGATACACCCCAAAAGGAGACAGACAGAAAAGAAACATAAATAAAAAAAGAAAAAAAGAAAAAAGAAAAAGAGACAGAGAAAGAGAAACAAACAAAACGAAACAAAACAAATAGAAAGAAAGAAATACACAAAGACAGGGGAGCTGCAGCAGCAACTGCAGCAGCAGCAGCAGCAGCAGCAGCAGCAACGCACTGCTGCTGCTTCTGTTGCTGCTGCTGCTGCTGCAGTTGCTCTTGCTGCTGTTGTTGCTGCTATACAAGCAGCAGCAGCAGCAGCAGCAGCAGCAGCACTACTACTATCATCATTATTAAATAACAATAAATAATATATATATTTATATTTATATTTATATTTATATTTATATTTATATTTATATTTATATTTATATTTATAT
>NW_013568545.1:0-6389 GCF_000499745.2 Eimeria mitis
TATATATATATATATATATATATATCCATACATATCAACGCAAATGCTGTACATCGGCAAAGGCAGCCAAGGCGTGGTGCTTTCTAGGACATTTTATCTTTTACTGGCTTACCAAGCCTGAACACTAAATAAAGTTTAGTACATTTGTGTGGTGAGCTCTAGGTTGCACGTCATCTGATGCAAATGCGCCCAAAGTAGAAGGAGTATTACAGGCTCATAGCTAGTATTTGTAGCTATTTGTTCAGTCTATTGTATATTATGTAGTTGCTATACAGATGTAGCCAGTTCATAGGTATAAATAACAACTACGGGCACTGCAAGCTCTCCTTCACTGTGCCTTAACCCAGCGGAAGACAAGGGCTGTGCTGTTTCATTAGCCCTTGCCTTCTCTGCGTGTTTGTTGCACGTGTTCAGGGGCCCAGATAGATTGCATGCAGCGCCATTTGGAGGGACCAGAACTATGCAGCACTCTCACGGTTCCCGTTCAGCAGCCACACTTGGGTAATCCGCTAGGCGAGTGATGTTACAAGACGCTGGGCTGCTGCTGTGGCGGCATGCGCTATATATATATATATATATATATATATATATATATATATATATATATATATATATATATATATATATGTTGCGAGAGAGAAAGGGAGGAAAGGGTGTGACATTATGCATATATTTTATATACATACTTATTATATACATGTATCGTTTCCTCATTCTTAATGGGGTACTATCCCAACGCCTGTGACTGTAGGCCTCTATGCATATGCGCGCGGCGGGGCTGCGGGTCTGGCAATTCCCAGCGCGGCAGCCTTTTGCTAGCCGGTTGTTTGCTGCTTAATCTCTGTGTATTAATCGAGGCCTAAGAAAAACGACAAGAAGCAGTTCACCTGGTTGAGACGAAAGAAAAATTAGATATACACATGCGAATACAACACTCAGCACGTTCCCTGCTGCAGGCTGCAGCGGGTGCTGTTTGGGGCCCCAAGGAGCGGCTTTTGACTGCCCCTTCGGTTCTCCTCAGCAGTTCCAGCTGTCCTGCAGCGAAGCAAAGACCCGCGTTTCGGCTGCGCATGCGGCTGCTGTGGCTGCTGCGGAAGCTGCTGCTTCCTGCTGGAGTGCAGTAGCTGCACAGAGGCTCTTGCTGAGAGCAACGACACAGGATACGGTCCGCCCTTCGACCCCCGAGTAACCTTAGAAGGGGCTACAAGGGATGGGATTCCGCTGCTAGAGCGAGTGGTGCTGGTTGTCTTGGTTCTCGTGCTTATTTTTGCACGCATATCTAGTGTTCTGCTGCTCGCTGCTGCTGGCGCAGCTGCTGAAGGCCGAGCCCCCACTTCGGGCCCAGGAACACCAGCTGATAGGGCATGGGAGAGGCCCCCTCCAGCTGCAGTTGCAGTTGCAGCCTTTTGCGCTAGACTCGTGCTTGTTGCTGCTCGAGTTGTCTTCAGCACGCGGCTGTCAGCTGGAGGACCCCTGGCGGAGGCTTTCTGTGCAGCTGCTGCCCCTGTAGGTATACCGCGGGGGTTCACAGGGGCCCTTAGGCGGTCGCTTGGCAAGCCTTCAGCTGTCAAGGAACGGAGCCGACTCTGTTGCAGAACAGTTCCTCCTGCTGCTGCCGTTGCTGCTGATGTGGTTGACCTTCCTGCAGCAGACGGAGCACCCGCAGGTCCCGCCGCTCGCAGAGGAGCGCGGGCCGTCGCAGCTGCTGCTGCATGTGTCTGCAGCTGCTTGACGCCTGAGCAGTCAATCAGAGGTTTTCTTGCCGACAGTGGTGGCTGGGGGGCCCCCGCGCTGCCTGCGCTGGAGTTGTCTCTCGCGACGGCGAGGGGCCTCTCTGCTGCTCGAAGGCCTCCCCCCAACATTTTTACGTTATTCCCTTCTCCTACTTTGCTCCCCAGACGCCTGCAATCTTTGTTGAGTGCTGATGCTGCAACTCCTGCTGCTGCGCCTGCTGCTGGCGCCTTTCCCGCTGCAGCAGCGACGCTGCGCCTAATGGCAGTGCGAGCCGTCAGGGAACCCCTTGGGGGCGGCCTCTCCAGCGACTGTCTCCTCAGCGCACCACTCAAGCCAACGCCAAGGGCCCGCCTCTCCATAGAACTAGAAGAAGCAGGCGCAGCAGCCGCAGTAGCTTGGACACCTGCTGCTGCTGCAACAGCAGCATCCGAAGCGGGGGGAGCGCAGCCTGTGCTGAGAGATAAACGCAAAGGAGCCACGCGCCTTGGGGGGCCCCTCGAGGCCCCAACCTTACTGGCGGGTTTTGTCGGCGCGGGGGCCCCCGGGGCGGCTTCTGAGCGGGAAAGAGGCCTTGGGGTGTTTGCTGCCGCGACTGTACGCCCTGCTGCTGTTGCTGCTGGCAGTCTTTGCTGCTCTCCGCGTAAGGAGACTCGCTTTGCTTGCCATGTGCTGGTGTGCTGCAGTGGCGGCTGCTGCCCCCGGTGGAGCGGCTGCTGCTGCTGCTGCTGCTGCAACGATAGACTGGAGGTGAGGCCTGGGACTCTCCTCGTTCGAATGGATCCGCCGGCTGCTGTTGCTGCTGAGCCGAGAACCCTTGTTGACTTGTCCACAGGCTCGCACGAATAGCCGCTGCTGCTGTTGCTGCTGCTGCTCCCGCTGCTGGTGCTGCTCCTCTTGCTGCCAGTAGAGGTTCTGTATGTTGCGTTAAGAGGCCTGGAGGTCGCAGTTGTCACTGGCTTCGTGTTTGCTGCCTTGTGCGCTTGCTGCTCCTCTTCCAGCATGCATCTGCTGCTCCCTTCTGCGCATGCTGCGGCTCTATCTATCTCGCGAAAATCATAGGATAGCCGGCGGCTTGAGGTCTGCTGCAACGCCTTGTGGGTGTTGCCTTTGGGTGCACCAAGAGAAAGCCTCACAAGCATTGGCGGGGGCCCCAAGGAAGCAGCAGCAGTAGCTGCAGTAGCAGGGGCCCCTGAAGAACCAGCAGCAGGTAGAGGTCCTGTCTCTAGCAGCTGCAGTGTATCTACACATGCTGACATATCTTGTTGGGCCTGGCAGTTGTTGCTTCTGAGGGAGGCACAGTCTGCTGCTGAGGAAGCGCAGCCCTCCTGCTGCTGCTGCTGCTGCTGCTGCTGCTGCTGCTGCTGCTGCTGCTGCTGGTGTGTGTTGCTGTCGCCCAGAAGGTCAGCAGCGGGGATAAGGCAACGTGGAGACAAAAGGGACTCCAGAGATCGTCCAGGGCTCTTGGGGGCCCCTAGGGTACAGTTCAGTTGGGCACTGGGGGGCAGGGGCCCCCGGGCTGTAAGGAGGCCCCTGAGGGGGTCCGCTTCTCCGGCGGGGGCCCCCCCTAAACCTGCTGCTTGATGGAACGGCTCCCCACGAAGCTGCTGATGCTGCCTAGCCAACATATTGCGCATCATGAGTTGTGTTAGCTGCAGAGCGTTGCAGCTTGTTTGCTGCTGCAGAAGATCTTGCGGTGTATCTACAGCAGCCAAGCCGCTCTCTAGCTGTGGCTGCACGCTGGGCTGCTGTTCATCTTGCTGCTGCTCCTGCTGCTGCTTCTCGTGCTGCTGCTGCTCCTGCTGCACCTGCAGAGGTGCACCTACCCGATTCAGTTTCAGAGATGGGTCCGGCTCCTCTTGCTGCTGCTGCTGCTGCAGCAACCCAAGGTCTGTCTCCCTAGTTGCTGTTGGCTGTTGCTGCGCTACAGCCTGTCCTAATAGGGGTTTCAGTGTCTCCTTTTCTGTCCCCTCGATATTATCATTAGGCGCTACCTGCTGTGGAGGGGATTCCTGCTGCTGCAGCTGCTGCTGCAGCTGCTGCTGCTGCAAGGTCTCTTGCCCTGACGGCCCCCCTGGACCCTCGTCTAGGGGGCTGCTAGAGGGGGCAACACGTTCGCCTATGGGGCCCCCTCGGGGGGCCCCCTGTGAAACAGCGGGAGGGGCTTCTGCTTGAGAGGGCTCTTCTAAGAGGCGAGAGGCCTGGGGTTGGGGTGAGGGAGACGCCTTTGCTGCTCCGGCGGTGCTGTGGTTCATCGGGCTGCTGCTGCTGCTGCTGGGGGTAGCCTGTGTCCTAGTTGAGCGGCAAAGTAGCGGCTGCAGCAGCTTCTCGGCAAGCTGCTGCTGATGTTGCTGCCGCTGCTGCTGCAGACGTTGCTGCAGGGAAGTCTCAGAACTGCAGGGCCCCTTCAAGCGCCTCTGCATAGGGGCAACTTCAGCTCTGGTGGGGGCCCCCTTGGGGGCCTCCGCGCGGGTGACCCTGGGGGCCTCCGCACGGGGCCCCCGTGGGGCTTCCCTAGGGGCCCCCTTGGGGGCCTCCCTGAGGGCCCCCCTCTGAGCCTCCACAAAGGACCCGTTGGGGGACTCCCTAAGGGGCCCCTTGGGTGCCTCTCTAGGGGCCCCCAGCTTAGGAGCAGGCCGTCGGCGCCCCTCTGCTTCCTTCGCTCGAGCTGTTGCAGCAAGGGGAGGAGCTGTTGCAGGCGGTTGCCTCTCTGCTGCCGAAGCAGAATGATCTTTGGGGCCCCTTCGTGTATGCTGGCGCGGTACAGTGGAAGACAACGCCGGGGGCCCCTCGCAAGAAGGCACAGAGGGGGAGCTTCGCTGCTGCTGAACTGCTGCTGCTGCTGCCGCTGCTGCTGTTTTGGCGCCAGAGGCAGCTGCTGCTGCAGCTGCCTCCTCCTCCCGCCTCTTTTTAAGACACAGCAAATAATAGCTGAGCATCAACACACAGACAAACGTAGCGGAGAGCCTGTAGAAGGTGAACGCAATAAAAGTTAACTGCAGCAGCAGCAGCAGCAGCAGCAGCAGCAGCAGAAGCTTACGTGGCAGCGTGGGCGCCAACGGGATGACAGCGGATGTGGCACTCGAGGGCCTCAAGAGAGTAGTTGGATGGCGGCATTTGTTCTAGGATGTCTCTCCTCAGCTGCAGCAACACAAGCGCCTGAAACCCTAAACCCTAAACCCTAAACCCTAAACCCTAAGCAGATTCTTCAGATTCCTTTCGCGGCGTATAAGCAGCAGCAGTTGGTAGTTCGTGCAGCAGTGGGCCGCACATCTTTTACCCCCCTAGACGCAGCTCTTAAACCCTAAACCCTAAACCCTAAACCCTAAACCCTAGAGAGACATACCTGGGCTGATGGCGGCGCGAGCCACTCTGCGCAGGCGCGGCAGTCCGTGAGGGAGCAGACGGGGGGCCCACTGGGCCAGCGAGAGGAGAGGCTTCTGGGTATATGCTGAACTTTTCCATTGCATAACCTGCACAACAACTCCATGAACACAGCTAAACCCTAAACCCTAAACCCTAAACTATAAACCCTTCGCCCCTCGGCCCAGGGGCGTCTGTGTTGATCTAGCTAGGGTTTAGGGTTTAGGATGGTTTAGGTTTACCAGGGGTGTTGTTTTATTTGCATAGGCCCTAGACGCTTGAGGGGACAAGTGTGTAGAATGCCTTTAAGGAGACTGCAGGCCTCGGGGCTCAGGTGATCGGGGTAGCCGAAGTGGCCGCTGATGATGCTGCGGTAGAGTCCCTCTGTTGTAGATTCCTCAAAGGGGAGACGGCCCACTAGCAACGCGTAAAGTATTACTCTATAGACAAGGAAACAGAGAGAAAACAAATGTACAGAGATAGTTATATATACAAANCGTAAAGTATTACTCTATAGACAAGGAAACAGAGAGAAAACAAATGTACAGAGATAGTTATATATACAAAGAGTTTAATAGATTGAGAGATAGAGAGACAGAGAGAAAACAAATGTACAGAGAAAGTTATATATACAAGTAGTTTAATAGATTGAGAGATAGAGAGACAGAGAGAAAACAAACGTACAGAGAAAGTTATATATACAAATAGCTTAATAGATTGAGACAAGGAGACAGAGAGAAAACAGATGTACAAAGAAAGTTATATATACAAATAGTTTAATAGATTGAGAGATAGAGAGACAGAGAAAGGTGATGATGCTGCGGTAGAGACCCTCAGTTGTTTAACCCTCCAGGGGGAAACGGCCCACTAGCAAGAAGAGGAGGCAGATAGAGAGGAGAAAGAAAAACAAAAGGAGACAGGCATAAATAAAGAGACAGAGAAAAAAACAGAGAAAGAAATATAAATAAATTTTTTTCTCGGGTGTACCCGCAGCTCCATATATCAACAGCAAGAGGAGAATACAGTTTTCCCTGTACAATTTCTGGGGCTGCATAAGAAGGCGAACCGCATGCAGTCCTCAGCATGGGTTTGTTGCTGTATATATTAGATAAACCAAAGTCAACAATTTTTATATTCATTGACGCATCCAGCAACAGATTCTCAGGCTTCAAGTCTCTAAGAAAAAAGCAAACACCGCAGCAGCAGCAGCAATAGCAGCAGCAGCAGCAGCAGCAGCAGCAGCAGTAGATGGAGGATAAAAAAAAAAGGAAATGAGGCAGGTGCAAGGAAAGAAT
>NW_013568545.1:6489-11886 GCF_000499745.2 Eimeria mitis
TCCTCAGCATGGGTTTGTTGCTGTATATATTAGATAAACCAAAGTCAACAATTTTTATATTCATTGACGCGTCCAGCAACAGATTCTCAGGCTTCAAGTCTCTAAGAAAAAAAGCAAACACCGCAGCAACAGCAGCAACAGCAGCAGCAGCAACAAAAGAAACAGCAGCAACAGCAGCAGCAGCAGCAGTAGATGGAGGATAAAAAAAAAAGGAAATGAGGCAGGTGCAAGGAAAGAAAAAATAGAAAAATTATAAATGAGATAGTGAAGGCAGAGGAGATACTGCAGCAACTCAAATAAAAAAGCAAGTGATTACAGCAGGCGGTGCAGCGGCAGCGAAGCATTCACACAGAGAGATAGAAACGAACCGCAGCAGCAACAGCAGCAGCATGAATGACAGCAGCAGCAGCAACTGCTGCAGCAACTGCTGCAGCAACTGGAGCAGCAGCAGAGACACACGTCGAGCATGCAGTTTGCGCCGTGTGTGTTTCCTGAGGGCCGGGTGTACGTACAGCTCGTTATGTTGTGCATGTTTGAGGTGTACATACAGCTGAGTATTCTATTGGAATTTACCTGTGGCATATGCAGAGAGAATGCAGAGCCTCAACACCAGAAAGAATTTGTCTAAACAAACGACGAGCTGTCCCCTCATCTACACGCTGTCTCTTTACTATAAAATCAAATAACTCCCCCCCACTAGCCAACTCCATCACCAAGTATAAACGAGACGCAGTCTCCAGAATCTAATAAACACAACAACCCCACCCCCACACACAAACCTAATAAACACAACAACCCCACCCTTACACGCACCCCTAATAAACACAACAACCCCACCCTTGCACACACCCCTAATAAACACAACAACCGCACCCTTACACACACACCTACTTCACCCTCAACCACAAACCCTAAACCATAAAACCCAAACGATAAACTACAAACCCTAAACCCTAAGTAGTAAACCCTAAAACCTAAACAGCAAGCTCTATATGCCAGACACCTAAACCCTAAACCCCCAAAACCCGGACAACCTAAACCCTAAACTCTAAAGACGAAACCGTAAACCATAAACCCTAGAGGCAGTAAGGAATCCCCCCGCAGCACGAACAAATGCCTGGCTATTTGAGGGTTTAGGGTTTTGAGGGTTTACGGTTTAGGTCTCTTTAAGGCTTTAGGGTTTGGGGTTTAGGGGGGGGTTGTTCTATTCTGTTTTTGTTGAGACTAGCTAACAACGGCTTCATTTTTCCTGTTCAGCACTTGGGGTGTATAGACAGCTAGACAGCTTGGGAATGCTTTGGGGATGTATAGGGTTTAGGGTTTAGGGTTTAGGGTTTGGGGTGTTTTGTTACCTCTAGGAGATGAATAATATGTGGNTATAGGGTTTAGGGTTTAGGGTTTAGGGTTTGGGGTGTTTTGTTACCTCTAGGAGATGAATAATATGTGGGTGTCTGACAGCCCTCAATATATGAATTTCTCTCAACACTCTCTCTGCGTCTTCTGCTGCCTTCAACTTCTCCTTTTCTAGTACTTTCACAGCAACACATTCCCCCGTCAATGCATGCGTTGCCACGCGTACTTTGCCGAAGGTACCCTCTCCTATGGTGCGGCCCAGCAGATAAGACCCAACGACCTTCTCGGGGGGCCCCCGTGCCAGTGCTGCCTGCAGCAGGGGGTTCCCCAAAGGGGCCCCCAAGGGGGCCCCCCCCCCTCCATGCACACCTCCAGGACCCCACCCTTCATCGCATGCATCTCCTGCTACAGCTCCTCCGCTGCATGCAGAGGAGCAGGGTGCATTCGGTTGCTGGGGTGTATCGGCAGCTTTTGTTTCTTTGATGTAATGGGGGCCCCCCGTCTCCCCTCCTGTTGCTTCGGTGCCTTCATGAGCAGCAGTTTTGGCGCGAGTATCTGGGGGCCCCCTGCTGTTTATATCCCTTTCTAGTGATCCCCTGCAGCGCAGCTGAGATGCTCCCCTGTCTGCTCTGCAACTGAGGGGCCCCCCCAAAGCCCTGAGGGCCCCCCCACCCTTGCTGCGGAGACGACGCGCCGCCAGCTGCTGCACGAGGTTCTGCACGTTGCTGCGGGGGGCCCTTGGGGTGTCACCACAGAAGAGCACTCCCTGCAGCTGGCTGTTGCAGGATGTGGGCCAAGGCTCCCCCATTGTGCAGGCTCGAGCTGTTAGGTGACCCCGACGCTGCTGCTGCTGCTGCTGCTGCCGACGCAGCTGCTGCTGCAGCGGAGACAAACGCTCAGCATGCCATTCGTTGTGCTGCTGCAGACGCACTCTGTAACCCCCTGCTGTTGCTGGTGCTGCATCAGAGCTCTCAAGGCACTGCATGCGATCCTGTGGGGCCCCACCGCAGGGGGAGCTGGGGGCCCCTACGGGGGGCCCCCCTAAGGGGGCCCCCCCAAAGGGGCCCCCTAAGCCAGCTTGATTCCTTGGGCTGATATCCAGTGCTCGCGATACAGAGCCTAAGTCCAGCCGGAGACGCGTAACTACATTCTGTTGCTGTTTTTGCTGCTGCTTTTGCTGTTGCTGCAGCTGAGAACTGCAGCTGCTTTCTTGCGTGTCGGCACGCTGCGGTGTCTGCGTTGCCGCACGGGTGCGACGGGGGCCCCCGGCTGCACAAGCCGGGGGCCCCAGCGCCCTGCTTTCCCCAGGCAAGCCCTCGGGGGCCCCCACTGCCTTGACATGGTGGGGGCCCTGCTCTTGCTGCCTCCCATGGAGAGAGGAGAAGGGGTCTCCTCCTCCATCAACTCTGCTGAAACCCTTTGCATGCGCAAACGCATGCAGCAGCGTCGCTGGCCTCGCTGCCGGAAGCCCCTGGGAACTCCCTAGGGGGCCTCCATCCTGAGGGAAGCCCCTTCGGGGGGCCCCCCGGTAGGTGCATAGGTGCAAGACGGATTCTTTAGCTGCAGCAGANGGGGGCCTGAGGAGGATGGCAGCCGAAGCCGCTCCCCTCGCCGTCTGCCTGACTGCAGCAGGGGCCCAGCGGGAGGTGGAGACGAGGGACAGGGGCCCCCCGCTGCTGCAGCGAGAGGGTGCCCCCCTGGGGGCCCCCGTGGGGCCCCCCTTTCACGACCAGATCCTCAGTCTGCAGCGTCGGAGGGCGTATGAACGGGTGCATGGCGGCAGGGGCCCCTGCAGCAGCGCGGGGGCCCCAAGTGCAGCAAATTATGTTTCCGGCGAGCCCCCTGTGGTGCGGCTATGCATGGTTAACTGATGCGAGAGGAGAAAATGCTTGCTTTGTTTGTGTTTATGTAGTATTGAATTTTAATTGTCTATTTGTTTTGCTGTATTATGCACGAAAGAAACATAGACCAAGAAGGCAGAGGGGAACTGCGTCCGTGGCTAGCAGCAGGAGGAGGCAGCTTGAGGACCTGGGGAGGCCCTCGGTCTCTGCTGCTTCTGTTTGGCTTTGTCTCCCTTGAGGTTTGTTTGTTGTTATTGTGTTGCTTGTTTGCTGCTGAAGGCGGAGAAGGACGGGCCTCTTTTGGTGAGTTGATGCACGGGGAGTAGTTATATACAGCTGGTTGCGGTGTCTTCTCCCTCTACGCGTGAAAAGGGGAGACCGAGAAGACAAAATAAGAAAAGCCAAAGTCAAAAACAGCAAAGAAAAAGAGACGAGGCGCTGCGGGCACGAGTCTCTAGCTGGCTCGACGAGACACAAAGAGAGAGAAAATGAAGAGGAAAAGGAAGATAAAGATGTGCTTTTGGTGGCCTTCTTTGCTTGATTTACTCGTTTTAGGCAAATGGAAATACAATTATTAACACAGGACAAAGACGAGAACAACGCACTGCTGCAGCTGCTGCTGCTGAGCCGAGGAAGACGAAGGCCGTTGTTGTTAGTAGGCCTTCAAGGCTTGCAGGCGCGCCGCTGCTGCTGCTGCTGCTGCTGCTGCTGCTGTTGCTGCTGCTGCTCTTATTTGGTGTTCAAGAGAGCTGAAGTCAAGAAGAAAAAGGAAAATAAGTAAAGATCTACTTTGTTTCGATCCAAGAAAAGCCACTCTCTTACCCTGCAACACAACACATGCACTGCAAGCTCGTCACGGGCCGCAGCCAGGCGCCGACGGTGAGGAAGCGGTATCTGGCCACCCCAGAACGCCGTCTTCTTCATAAATTAATGAAATATTATCATGTATTTTATTTTAAAAGAGAAAAAATGAATTTATAAAACCAGAAAGCTGCACAGTACAGACGGGCACACACACAACGAAACCCCCAACAAACCGCCGCCGACCGGCCACACACTGAAACACGAAATATGAATTTCAGCCTTCTGCGTTTCTTCGTCCGAAAAGAGAAAGAATAAGTGATCGATCAAATTGTTTTTTAGTTTAACTTTAATTTAATCCGTAAAATTGAAACAAAACAGAAAATATTCATGTGCTGTAGCTGCGGCTGCTGCAGAGCTAACGGCTTGTTGCAGTACAAGCGATAATCAGCTGGGCNTTCATGTGCTGTAGCTGCGGCTGCTGCAGAGCTAACGGCTTGTTGCAGTACAAGCGATAATCAGCTGGGCACAAAACCCCCAAATGTTTCTCTTTATTGTATCTTTTATTGCATTTCACTTTTTTTCATGAATTATTAAACACAAACGAGGGGCTGCTCTAGCCTATATCCATACGGTTTACACTAACTCGGCTCTGGGGGGCACACAGGTGACCCTGTTGCTGTGTAGCAGCGATGAAAATTTCATCGTAAAAATAAATTATATTAAGCATAGAAAACGTTGAATAGATATGTAGAAACTTTATTATATTAAATCAGCAAGGATATTGTATAGGTCTAGAGCCAATACGTTTTATTAAAGCAGCACAGCAGTGTATGTGTTCTGTATTATTGTTATGTAGAAATATAAAAGAAAACGCGGATGCTGCTGATGTGAAAATAACCAGAAATTATTCTGGCTGAGTGTGCTGATGCCGTTACAAAGAATGTGATAGAGAAAACAAATGGGATCAAGAGGAATACGGGGACAAACAGTTGCTGACGTGAATAGAATATGCATAATATATAAATTTATTATATATATTGAATAATTTATTTACAAGAATATTTGCTCAACAGTTTTTTTTTTCGCCGTTTAGTAAACATAATAAATGTAGTATACAATATATGATGAATAGTAATTTGTTTAGTTGACTGCGTTCAAGAGAAAGCATTAAAGTTTACTTCTTTTATACTTTTGTCTATGTGATTCAAATTATATATAATAGAAGTTATTATATATGTAGATACAATATAGTGCCTGCTGGCTGCTGTACGTACACTAGAAAGGAGAAAGCAACAAAAGAAGTTCTTAAGGAGACGTTAGATGAAGAATTTTATTTTATTAGATTTTATACAAGATTAAAATGCTGCTGCTGCTGCTGCTGCTGCTGCTGCTGCTGCTG
>NW_013568546.1:0-387 GCF_000499745.2 Eimeria mitis
GCAGCAGCAGCAGCAGCAGCAGCAGCAACAGCAGCAGCAGCAGCAGCAGCAGGAGCAGCAGCAGCAGCAGGAACTGCAGCAAGAAGGGGGAGGAGGGAAGCTTCTGCAGTGTGTTAGGGCATGTCATAAGGCCGGTGAGACAATTGCTGCTGCTGTTGCTGTTGCTGCTGCTGCTGTTGCTGCTGCTGCTGCTGCTGCTGTTGCTGCCTGTTGCTGCAGCAGCAGCAGCTACTGTCTCATTTGTCTTCTGCTGCTGTGTCTCCGTCGTTTATTTGTTTTTCGCTGTACATATCGAAACTCCATTATCTCTCGTCCTCTTTGCTGCTGCTGCTGCTGTTGCTGCTGCTGCTGCTGTTGCTGCTGCTGCTGCTGCTGCTGCTGCTGCTG
>NW_013568546.1:527-791 GCF_000499745.2 Eimeria mitis
CTGTCTTCGCTGCTGCATGCGCTGCAAGCAGCCCACAGCAGCAGCAGCAGCAGCAGCAGCAGCAGCAGTAGCAGCAGCAGCAGCAGCAGCAGGGGGGTGTATTTAGCAGCAAAGATATCTCCTGCTGCAGCAGAACGCATGCGCTGTCTCCTGGGGGCCCCCTCTCTTCGTACCCTCAATGGGGGGCCCCCACAAACAGTATGGGTAGTGCAGCAAGCAGCAACAGACTGGAGGCTGCTGCTGCAGCACTTAGCTGCTGCTGCT
>NW_013568547.1:0-443 GCF_000499745.2 Eimeria mitis
ATAAGCAGAAATTCTATCACAAACAAAGAACAAAGGAACAAGACAAAGAAATACTAAAAAAATTACTACGCAGATATTCACCTTGAACGTCAGCCATCTAAGAAAAAGATATAAAAGATGAAGTGCAGCAACAAGACATATTATATATACTCGTAAAATAAAGAAAAATAATAGTGAAATAATAAAACAAAACACACATACAGACGGCTCACTGACATCTCCATGCATACACCCCAAGTTACAGCAGCTGGCAAGGAACAGCAGTTACTACTAAAGTAAATACAGCAGCAGATACGCCTCAGAGAGGTGTAGAAACAGGCAATAGGAAACAGCAGCAGCAGCACGTGCTGCCGCTCCAGCTGCTGCTGCTGCTGCAGCAGCAGCAGCACGAGTGGAAGCAGCAACAACAACAGGACCCCGAGAGAGAAAGAGCAGAAACAGGA
>NW_013568547.1:581-720 GCF_000499745.2 Eimeria mitis
TACTACTCACGCTGGCTACGCCGCCTGCATAGACCCTGCCGGTATCAACGAGCCACTCCTTGACGGATGCATCCCACCCCTGGGTATCGGCCTCCTCACCCATTTTTTTGTTTATAAGAAAAAAGAGAGTTCGTTGCAA
>NW_013568548.1:0-672 GCF_000499745.2 Eimeria mitis
ATATATATATATATATATATATATATATATATATATATATATATATATATATATATATATATATACTCCTCATAAACAAAAACCAAAAATTTCATTTGTTTTAACACACTCTAAAAGCTACAAGTGCAGACACCTACACACCGCTAGCTAGCTAGCTAGCTAGCTAGCTAGCTAGCTATATATCTAGGTAGATAGATAGACAGCTAGCTAGCTAGCTAGCTAGCACTCCGGGGCTAACAGCTGGCTGAATAGGTAGACAGATGGCCGGGACTAACAGCTAGCTAGCTAGATAGCTAGCTACTGACAACAGCTAGCTAGCCAGCGAGCTAGCTAGCTAGCTAGCTAGCTATACAGCTAGCTAGCTAGCTAGCAACAGCTAGCTAGCTATACAGCTAGCAGTTGAAGTTAGTATGGCGTTGTAAACTGCCAGTGCGGGGTTACTGGGGTGTATAGGCAGCTGCTGCTGGTGGTGGTGGTCCCCCTAAAGGAGACAAAAACACTCTACTGCTCTCGCATCAATTTACTGTTCTTTTAATCTTGTCTTTGCATGCATGCATGCGTGCATGCATGCATGCATGCATGTATGCATGCATGCATCCGCGTAATCTATGGGGCTTTCCTGCATGCATGCATGCATGCATGCATGCATGCATGCATGCAGGAAAGCCCCAT
>NW_013568549.1:5024-5933 GCF_000499745.2 Eimeria mitis
CCGACCTGCGGTTGCGGCTGCTGCTGCTGCTGCTGCTGCTGCTGCTCCGGCTGCTGCTGCTGCTGCTGCTGCTGCTGCGGCTGCTGCTCAGTGCGGCATCCTGAGCAGCATTATAGGGCAAATGGGGGTGGTGGTGATGGTGATGATGGTGCTGCTGCTGCAGCAGGGTATGCTGCTGCTGCTGCTGCTGCTGCTGCTGCTGCTGCTGGTTGGGCTTGAAGGTCGGGACAGCCTCCTGCCGAGCATCGGAAGCAAAGCCTACGAAACGCCGCTGCTGCTGCTGCTGCTGCTGCTGCTGCGGTTGCTGCTGCTGCTGCTGCGGTTGCTGCTGCAGCTCATAGCGCCGCCAATGCTGCGGCTGCAGCTGCTGCTGCAGCAGCAGCTGCTGCTGCTGCTGCTGCTGCTGCTCATAGCTGACGGAGCCCCACCCTGGTGCCTGCGGCAGGGAGACGTGGCGGTCTACTGTGCTGATGAAGTGGTGAGAATGCTGCTGCTGCTGCTGCTGCTGCTGCTGCTGCTGCTGCAGCTGCTGCTGCAGCTTGTGCTGTCTGAGCTGCTGCTCGAGCTGTAGCTGTTGCTGCACCTCCCTATGATGCTGTTCTAGCTGCTGCTGCTGCTGTTGGACATGCCTGTGTTGCGGCTGCTGCTGCTGCACGTGCCTATTGTGCTGCTGCTGCTGCTGCTGCTGCTGCTGCTGCTGCTGCGAGGATGCTGCCCCGTGGGGCCCCAAGAAGGCCCAGGGAGTGCGGGGGCCCCTCTGCTGCTGCATGCTACGAACAGCAGCTAATAGCGAGCAGCCATATTCAACAGTTGCAACACAAGCAGCAGCAGCAGCAGCAGCTGCTGCTGCTGCTGCTGTTGCTGCTGCTGCGGTTGCTGTTGATGCTGCTGCTGTTCCTGCTGCGGATG
>NW_013568549.1:10069-10503 GCF_000499745.2 Eimeria mitis
GTAGCTGGGGTGTTGTGTTTAAGGTGCTGCTGCTGCTGCTGCTGCTGCTGCTGCTGCTTCTGGTGCTGCTGCTGCTTCTGTTTGCTGCTCCTGCTGCTGCTCCTGCTGCAGCTGCTGCTGCTCCTGTGCCGCAACCCCAGTCGTATCCTGCTGCTGCTGCACCTCTTCTTGCTGCTGCTGCTGTTCTGCTACAGGCTCTGCTTGCTGCTCTGTTGCTGCTGCTGCTGCTGCTGGTGTTGCTGCTGCTGGTGTTGTTGCTGCTTGCTGTTGCGGCTGTTGCTCCTGCGTCTCTTCCTTCTGCTGCTGCTGCTGTTGCTGCTGCTGCTGCTGCTGCTGCTGCTGCTGCTGCGCGCCGTTGTTGAGCGTTTCAGCTACACGGGAGCGCTTCGCCGGTGGACATTCCTGCTGCTTCTGCTGCTGCTGCTGCTGCTGCT
>NW_013568549.1:10624-10702 GCF_000499745.2 Eimeria mitis
ACCCTGCAGCAGCAGCAGCAGCAGCAGCAACAGCAGCATGAGGAGCAGCAGCAGCAACAGCAGCAGCAGCAGCAGCAG
>NW_013568549.1:10802-10949 GCF_000499745.2 Eimeria mitis
TGTACACCTCTAAACCCTAAACCCTAAACCCTAAACCCTGAAGCATTGAGAAGCAACAGAATCGATGGTTTGCTGCCGCTGCTGCTGCTCCTGCTCCTGCTGCTGCTGCTGCTGCTGCTGCTGCTGCTGCTGCTGCTGCTGCTGCTG
>NW_013568549.1:11049-11352 GCF_000499745.2 Eimeria mitis
CTGCTGTTGCTGCTGCTGCTGCTGCTGCTGCTGCTGCGCGCCGTTGTTGAGAGTTTCAGCTACACGGGAGCGCTTCGCCGGTGGACATTCCTGCTGCTTCTGCTGCTGCTGCTGCTGCTGCTGCTTCTGCTGCTGCTGCTGCAGCTCCTGCTGCTTCTTCTGCTGCTCCTCTCGCTCTCGCACACGCTGGTCATGGGAGAAGGTACACTCGCTGCCGCGAGTGCATGCGCCCTGCAGCAGCAGCAGCAGCAGCAACAGCAGCATGAGGAGCAGCAGCAGCAACAGCAGCAGCAGCAGCAGCAG
>NW_013568549.1:11381-11527 GCF_000499745.2 Eimeria mitis
CCAGCAGCAGCAGCAACAGCAACAGCAGCAGCAGCAGCAACAGCAGCAGCAACGACAGCAGCAGCAGCAGCAGCAACAGCAGCAGCAGCAGCAGCAGCAAACGTACTACAAGGAAGAACTTGCAGAACCGGGTACCGATGACACTG
>NW_013568549.1:11627-12017 GCF_000499745.2 Eimeria mitis
CAACACCAGGCGCAGCAGCGACGGAGCCGCTAAACCCCCGAAAGCAGCAGCAGCAGCAAACGCAATAGCAGCAACAACAGCTCCAGCATCAACAGCAGCAGCAGCAGCAGCAGCAACAACAGCAGCAGCAGCAGCAGCAGCAGCAAACGTACTACAAGGAAGAACTTGCAGAACCGGGTACCGATGACACTGGGTGGGGGCCGCGGGCGTTTTGAGTTAGCTGGTGCTGGAGGACTGCAGCAGCAGCAGCAGCAGCAGCAGCAGCAGCAGCAGCAGCGGCAGCAGCAGCAGCAGCAGCAACGGCAGCAGCAGCAGCAAAACATCGATTCTGTTGCTTCTCAATGCTTCAGGGTTTAGGGTTTAGGGTTTAGGGTTTAGAGGTGTACACAC
>NW_013568550.1:0-149 GCF_000499745.2 Eimeria mitis
CTAGCTAGCTACACTAGCTAGCTAGCTGAACAACCTGAACTAGCTAGCTAGCTAGCTAGCTAGCTAGCTAGCTAGCTATCTAGACTATCTAGCTAGCTAGACTATCTAAACTACCGAGCTTATCTAAGCAATGATATCTAGCTCCAGCT
>NW_013568551.1:0-220 GCF_000499745.2 Eimeria mitis
GCCATATCGTAGCCAGCACAGCACACAGAGAAAAGATTTGCTAGCAGCCCTGCAAGCCCGACACCTCCAAGGAGCACGCCTAGGCCTCGGGAGGTGCGAGATGTATGCAACGTACACCCTGCAGCCGTTGTCAGCCCTCCGGACTTGAAGCTTTACCTCTTTGTTCGGGTAGCCTAAAAACCGCGTTAGAGCAGTCGATGCTGTTGGTAAGACCGCGCTC
>NW_013568551.1:280-790 GCF_000499745.2 Eimeria mitis
CGAGACCACAAGCCAGAGCGAGAGCCTCTGTGCAGATTACAAACTGCACTCCAGCAACCAACCGAATAAGCGTATGCTATCATTCTGCCGGCTTGTTTGTTGTGCAAGTGGCGAACAATCGCGGTCGTATGGTGGGCAAAATAGTGTTTCCATGAGCGCTTGCCAGCCTCTACCCAAACACGATCCCACGATCGGCAACCACAAGTATATGTTTTTACCATGCACGATAAAACAGCTTTCTTCGGCGCAGTCAGGTGCAAAAACCACGGTTTCACCAGAGTATTCGTCAAGGTCAACACTGAATATTTGCGCCGTCTATTTCCAACCCCTGCCCAACTATTACAGCAGCAGCGCTTGCTGCATGCAGCTCCTTTGGCGAACAGTTCCACGAAACGACCCATAAAGTTCATTTTGCAGATGATTACACGGTTTGCTATTTCTTTGCATCCACAGTAGCGTCGCCTGCATGCCCGAGTGAACTCACATCCTTCAGTTGTAACTGCCTTTCAA
>NW_013568552.1:462-790 GCF_000499745.2 Eimeria mitis
TATGTAGAGAGGAGACAGATAGAGAAAAAGAGAAAAAAAAAGAAGAAAAAGAGACACAAAGAGACAGATATATAAATTAGATACATGCTGCTGCTGCAGCTGCTGCTGTTGCTTCTGCTGCTGCTGCTGTTGCTGCTGTTTCTGTTGCTGCTGCATCTAATGCTGTTGCTGCTGCTGCTGCTGCTGCTGTTTGCACTGTTGGTGCTGCTTCTGCTGCTGCTTCTTCTCTCTCCCTAACTGCTCCCTTGCGGCTGCTGTTGCTGCTGTTGCTGCTGCTGCTGCTGTTGCTGCTGCTGTTGCTGCTGTTGCTGCTGCTGCTGCTGCTGCT
>NW_013568553.1:0-230 GCF_000499745.2 Eimeria mitis
GCAGCAGCAGCAGCAGCAGCAGCAGCAGCAGCAGCAGCAGCAGCAGCAGCAGCAGCAGCAGCAAGAGCAGAAGCAGCAGCAGATAGGAACTGCTGGAAGGGGCAGCAGGAAGGAGGAGACACACGGAACATAAAGACAAAGACAAAGGCAGAAACAAAGAAAAAAAATACATATATATATATATATATATATATATATATATATATATATATATATATATATATATATAT
>NW_013568553.1:330-879 GCF_000499745.2 Eimeria mitis
GAAAGAGATGTATATATATGTATATATAGACATATAAAGAGAGAGAAAGAGGCAGAGACAAATACGCACAAAGACAAACGGAGACAGCAACCGAAAGAGAGACAGCCAGAGAGACAAACAGCGAGACACAAAGGAGACAAAGGAAAAGAAGCAGTTGTTGCTGCTGCTGCTGCTGCTGCTGCTGCTGCTGCAACAAATGCTGAGGAGATAATACTGAAAGGAGACACAGAGGAGACAGACAGGAGACAAAAGAGACAAAAAGGAGACAAAAGGGACAAAAAGGAGACAGAAAGGAGACAAAAAGGAGACAGCAGCTGCTTACGAGGAGAGTAGGAGACACAAGGTATACAAAAAGGAGACAAAAAAGGAGACAAAAAAAACAAAAAGGAGACAAAAAAAAACAAAAAGCTGCGTACGAGGAGAGTAGGAGAAAGTATACAACAAGGAGACAGAAAGGAGACAGAAAGGAGACAAAAAAAAAAAACAAAAAGGAGACAGTTGCTGCGTACGAGGAGAGTAAGAGAGAGAAGTAGCTTTTTAGTCTGTAGG
>NW_013568554.1:0-364 GCF_000499745.2 Eimeria mitis
TAGCTATCGCTAGCCAGAACTAGCTGCAGACAGATACAGCTAGCCGCAGCTAGCCATGTCGCTTTGTTTGCTTATGGATTTGTTCGTCTGCTGTTTTCTTTGTTTTGTTTGTTTGTCTCTGGCTCTCCTCCTCCGTCTTCTCTGTTTGGTTTATTTGTGTGTTTATTTATTTATTTATCTATTTATTTATTTAATTTTTATTTACTTATTTATTTATTCATTTATTTATTTATTTGTTTGTTAGTATATTTATATCTCTCTTTATATATTCATTTATGTACTTCTTTATTTTTATATATTTCTTTATATTTTTATTGATTCCTTTTTATTTTATTTTTTTTCTTTTTCTCTTCTTTTATCCTTT
>NW_013568554.1:520-789 GCF_000499745.2 Eimeria mitis
TCGTCTTCTCCTCCCCCACAGAGTAAATAAATAAATAAACAAATAAATAAATAAATAAATATAAATAAATAAATATAAATAAATAATTTAATAAATAAATAAATAAACAAATATAAATAAATAAGGATAAATAAACAGTTATAATTCGCAGGTAAAACGCCAAGTGTTGCTGCTGCTGCTATCTTGCTGCTGCTGCTGTTGCTGCTGTTGCTGCTGCTGCTGCTGCTGCTGCTGTTGCTGCTGCTGCTGTTGCTGCTGCTGCTGCTGCT
>NW_013568555.1:0-201 GCF_000499745.2 Eimeria mitis
TTCAGCGAAGCTTCCTTTGCTGCATGCATTACCTCTGAGTGTAGGTGTAGAACGTTTGCAAGCGTTTACAAGCAACCTGCCAAAGCCCAGTGAAGGGTCCTACGCTACCGCATGCTAACGTAGTGCTCAAATACTACATAGGCTGCCTCCTCCCCCGCAACCCCAGGCCCTGATCTGAGCGCCCAGGTTGCCGGGCGGCAG
>NW_013568555.1:423-789 GCF_000499745.2 Eimeria mitis
GTACAGCCACTACTCTGTAGGGTCGCCAGTCGACGCTTGAGCGGAGACACCCGTTAGTTGAAAAGGAACATTCACAAAATAACACTGAGAGTCTTGGTTTCAGGAAAAGTATCCGAAAACAAAACTCCTTTTGTCTAGGACGCGGCAAATCGCGCGTTCTAAAGACATCCCTTGGGGGGAGATTCCGTAGTCGGTCTCCTGTCCCCAAGGTGCCAGGACGCGCGGTTGCTCTCCCCCAGCGTTGTATAGCCCCCGCTTGAGGTGGCATGACTGTTCTAGCGTACGGAATATTTAAATATCGCATTCTACTGATGCTATAACTAGAGCATCAAGCATCTATTCACTTGTAGGTCTCGCGCACTACAG
>NW_013568556.1:0-7538 GCF_000499745.2 Eimeria mitis
TTTGTACCGTCTGCCCTCAACTGTGGGGTGTCTAAGCACTCACCGGTGTATGCGATGGCCCAGGCGTTTCCACTGGACTCGTTGACAGAGTTGATCCATCTGTGGAGGCCTGAGGAGAGCACAATGTGCCAGAAGAAGCGCTGGAAAATAGAGAACTGAGGGAACCTGAAGCCAAAGGTTACTTTTGATCCTCTAGGACTACGCACTATTAAGGTGCCTTCGTAAAGCAAGCTCAAGAACGCCACAGACGAAACGGACCAATGAAAGATAGCATCGCAGATCATGTGGCTACGGCAATGAACTTGTACACTGTAAGCTATATACAGCAACGCATTTGTTAACTTCCAAGGGGCTCTGTAGGAAGAGGCTCTTGAAGAGGCGATAATGCACACCATAGATGGCATTTGCACCCACCTGCGAACTGGTGGACTTGGGTAGCATAGCGCGCTGTAGCAGTATGCGAAGCGGGCTTTCTTGCTGCGATGCTGAGTTGCTGGATAGACCTGTAGACATTCCATAGGGATATGTGTATTGCTGAACACCCTGACTTTCTAAAACAGGCAGCTGACCATCGCGGCTTGCCCCACTACGAGCGGCCCAACCCTCCTGTTCCGGGCTTGGACTGCTCCCCCATGTTTGAAGCTCTATCGCACTGGCCCCGTCACCAGTGTGCTCCCTTGTGTCCTTCAAGCGGTCTGTGTCGTCTGCTGGCGATTCAGTGAATGCTGGATCGAGAATGTAATCAAGAAACCACTGCTGGAGGAGATCATCGTCAGAAGGATCCATTACTGCCTGGGGACGTGCCATGGACTCAGCTCCATGCAATGTGCCTTCGAATCCTTGGGTGCCTGATGATGTGCTAGGTTCATCATGCCTTTGCAAGCCTACAGAGAACTCCCGTTCCCGAGTTGAGACTGTCTGCTGTTGGGCAGAAGACGCCTCGGCAGACGAACTCCGTGGGATATCAAGATTTTCCTGCACGTTTGCAACCGTACTCTGCGAATCCTCCTCTAATAAAGGCTTCTTGAACTTCTCCACCTCATCTTGGTTACCCGTGCTATGTCGCCTCTTTCTAGAGCCTGTTCCGCTGCCAGGACTGGAGCTCTGGAAAAGTTCCTTGGGGCTCGAAGATTCCCCACTCTCTCCTCCACTAGCCCTTTCTATTAGCTCAAGCAAATCTTGGCACGCTTCATCTTCATCACTGCTAGCCAACCGTCGAGTGACTGCATTTTTTGAAAGCCAATGGCCTCCGGGAGACCGACAAAAATAAGCCGCGAGGACAAGGACCAAAACTGCTGAAAGTGCAGTTCTAATTACAAATGCCCTGCGTTTTTTACTCTGATGAGCAGAAGGTAAGGTTAAGTCGTTATGCTTGCCATGGCTGGTGGGGAACGAATCGGGCCACCTTGCAGCATCATTGTGCTGGCCCACAGGGGAGTGAAGCTCCAAGGTCCATGGGGTGGTTTGCATTTCACAGCAAACAGAATTAACTTCTTTATTTCATGGAGGAGAAGATCTAAAACGCATGACTGGACGGCACGGTTGGCACAGATGAGCTAACTTATCTGTCCACGATGGTTAACCAATGAAGGGAAAATTTGTCAGTAACCAGTTGATATTAGGCATAAGCATATGAGCAAAATTCTCTATCTTATAGCTCGATTGGTTCATTGTATGGATTCCAATGTAGTGCTGCTATACTGAGAAGCAACTGCCCGTTTACCTACCCGCCAGCTCGATCTAGAAACAAGCCTGCGCCGGCGTTGCTCTTCCCTTGCGTAGTAGGCCCGTGCATGAGGTCTACTTAAATATGTTCGTCAAGCATATTATTTGTCTTGAAACCTCCTGTTGGTTCAATCCTTATGGTGTTCTGCAGACTCCAGGCTACTTCCGGCCAATTTATTATGCACGTGCCGAGGGATCGTTCCCGAGCTGGTCAGAGCAACTGTAGTGGGCAGGCATTACAATGGAGCTCATGTGGGACCTTCACAGTCCTAGTTAGCTGTGAGAGAACGAATGCAATACTTATAGAGACAGGTTGTACAATTTTAGGCAGAAAGTTAGGATAACCAGACCAAGATGGCTCAGCAGCCACACCAGCCTAGGCCTGGATGGTTGAGACTCTGACTCCAGGCAGAGTCAGACACCAAATTTATTACTCTACGTATCTCCTTTTTTGTTTTTTTAGGAATAAGGGACTCTATATGTTTTTAAGGTGATAATTTGAATATATGAGTCCTTATAGTATGGATAGATCGTGTTTAGTGCATAGATGCAGGATGTTAGGTGATAATTTGAATATGAGTCCTTATAGAGTTTCGTGCATCGATGTAGAGTCTGAGTCTGGACGCCGTAGGGTTGTCCTAGGGTATAGACGTAGTAACGGCCGGGCCAGCTGTTCTCTACAGTGACAAACCAAAGGCGCCAGGCAATATCGTCTCGGACCTTATGAGAGTCAAGCAAGTAAAGCCACAACGCGAGTTCTAAGATTCAACTTCAGGGAAGCAAGCGTGGTGTTTTAACCTAGTTTCAAATGTGACTGGGGGGAAGTTTCACGTCAATGGGGAGTGTACTGCGCGTTTAGGGTGCCGGGGCTGATAGTCTGAGTGATGTTCTGTGATCTGTTGGCACCGAGCATGCATAAACAAGTCTGAATTCTGAGCGGCACAAGAATGCTCCGTTCTTGGTGTGCTTTTATCCGTTATTTGGGTCGTCAGACTCTTCCGCGTCCAGGCGACACGGGCATGGTACGCGTAAATTGTTTTAAAGTAGGCGTGTACTTGCAGTTCCACAAACTAAACTTCAAGCAGGTTCCTTCTTATATGGTTGGCATAAAGTTTGCTTTTGAGCTGACTTCTGTTGACCTGGATCCTCTTAACCTTGCATCTGTCTTCGTTCTAGCCGATGTCACATGCCATAAGACATCGTATGAAGGGTCCGACTTGAGGCCTTGGATCGCCGTTATATGAACGGGAATCTCTGGAATTGCGTGCTCGCTCACGGTGGCCGCTCAGCTGGAGTGCACGAAGCCCGCCTGGAGTGCATCGCTGCATTTCGCTGCGCGCACGCAACGTATCTTCTTACAACATCCTCATGTCTGCTCTCTCAATCACTTAATTTGGCTTGCAACATTTCGCCTGAGGTGGATCATAGCTGAACTTTTCGTCTCGGCATATCGTGGGATTGATGTAATCCACTCGAAACCGAGTGGGTCCTCTGGAAGTGATACGCGTGCAAGTTGTTATATGTTTTTGCTGCTGTTGCACGCCAACGGATTCACAGAATGTTTACTACCCTTTTGAAATAAAGGCTTAGGACGTGTAAACTATATCTGAGAATACGGCGGGTTTCTTCCATGGAAAGAACTGTTCGGCGTCTTCCTCATCTCCTCCATACGGAGCTGAATATAAATTTGTTCCCGGCTCGTTTAAAATTTCAATCGGAGATGCTCTCCTGATAGTGTGCTGTTAGCTTCTTTATCGTTGAAAGCGCCACGTCCGCTGAATGCAGCGTCAACAGTGCGATGGTGCCACTACCATAGATTAAAACCATGGGACCTCAGAAGCAACTGTGTCACGATACTGCAGCTGAAGTGGATGCTGGTGCTTCTCTGCAACCAGCTCCCCGACGGGCGAATAGGAACTGCCTCAACTTGATACGACGTTCCTGGAAGTCTCCTTTTTTTTATAGTGGCTATCATCCAGAGTGAACTTGTTCGAGCAAACAAATGTGTCTAATGTATCTAGAAAGCGAGCTTCTCATTCATAATTACTTGGCAGCTCGATATCACAAGCTACTTCGCCTCCTTAGAATATGCCAGCTCAAGCCGAAGCAACCTCATTCCCTGTCGGCTGCTCGCGTCCTCTTGACTAATTAGACACTACAGATGAACAGGCCACGGCTCGTTGCTAGCCAAACGAGGCGGCTACTGCAGGAAAGAGACTTGGTGACCCCACCAAGGGCCACGGTTAGGGGGGGATTCAGAATCTCTCACGGGGTTCTATGGAGTTCTAGGCTAGCGTAGTCGAAAGACAATCTATGTTTTTCAACAATATCGGAACAATACCTTCCAAACTCGCTGTAAAAGCCTTGCAGATTCCTTTTTCTATCCGCGCTACAGCCGAAGCAATGTAGCCTACTTACTCCACCTCCTACATCGCAAACATGGTTGCTAATGTAAGAGTTGGGAACAGTAGGCTGCCTGGCTACAAGCTGCTGCTTGTAACAAGTGAGCCTGCTGTTACCGCTGCTGTACCTGTTACAGCCGATACAGCTTAGCTCACACCGCGCAGCAGCTGATCTCAACAACGTAGTGTATTTGGTTCCTACCTTTTATGCGCATTTGGCCATTGAGAACGCACCAGAGCAGAGCAACCTCGACGTTGGAGCAAGACAATTCAAACAGGTCCATGAAAAATACCAGTGCAGCATCAAACATGACAAAATAGGGAGCCGATCACGTGTCTGTCGGAGCCCTTGCAGCCAAGCTACTTCGTTCTGATGTAGCACTGCCCCCATAGTGTTCAAGTGTGCCTTCCGAACAGTGTAGGGTACCATAACTGGGAGTCTCTTCATAACCGTCGTAGTATCGGGAAGCATTGCTCCTTCTAGAACGATGCTGTCGTGAATATTGGAGCAGCTATCATCCGTCTGTTTCCTGACGGAAACGGTGAATGCCTAGGTAGCTTGGTAAGGTCTCCAAGGTATACGACCATCCGTGCACGGCGCTTCCTTCGATCCAACGCTGCTCGTACAGCGGCAGTTCACGCAGTCATTTACGCCATGTCAATAACCATGCGTAATTGTCACTTCTCCAAAAGTCAAATTCTGGTGAGCGAAATGCTGGTGGGCTATTCCATTTACAAAATATCTCTTGCTTCACCTCAACCACATCACGAGCTGGAGGTCGTTTACCTGTTCGATAAATCTGCAATGCTGAAAGTACCTTTTCAGCAAAGTAGTCTCGACTGTTTTTACTCATCCTTTTCGCATAAACGATTTGGGGAAGCTGTAACAGCTTGTCCATTAGCTTATCCCACCAATTCGACATCTCCATTGCAGGACCAACCACCTGACAAATGGTCCACACGCCATCCGCAATGAGGAAACGACGGGCCAGCGAGTCTTGTATGTGGCACGTCCTCATGTGGCTCCTTCCAAATCTGCCCAAGGAAAGTGTACTTTTGATCAGCTCACAGGCCAGTTGCCTGAGGGCTCGGAGGTCATCACGGTCCAATGTTTCCTTGAGCATCAAACTCCTAAGCGGAATCAGTATTGCAGATAGCTTTTTACGGGAAGCAGTGCATACGGCCGAACCCCAGTTAAACACGGTTGGAGGTAACGTCCCAGCAACAGGTGGCAAGCGGTAGAACGCATGGCTCTGGTATTTCACTTCCTCCATGGAAACGTCTGTGGAATCCTGACTGTGTCCGGAACCTTCTGAGCCCTTCAAAATGCATCAGAAAACGCAAGCAGAATCTGGTGAATGCTCCCGAACCATGATATGAGACATATAAGAGATTAAAACAACGGCATAACAACGCTCGCCCGCCTGAAACAGCACCGCTAGCCATCCAGCAGCTGCGTGCTGAACGTGTAATAATGAAGGCACAATCAAGAGGCAAGCAGGCGCCACAGCACAAAGCCAAATTGCGAATCGCAGTGTACGTCTACTGGAAAGGAGTGGTGGGACTCACGTGAAGCCTTTGGTCCTCCGGAGCCCGCACATCACCCGGTTCTGTCGCCGTTTCACCCATTAAAGACTGTCGCTGACTGTCAGCGCTGCCGGGTACTCCAGTGGTGGAAGACTGCTCTGCCTAAAACAGCACACAGAGACAGTCGGCAGCTCGACTGAGTTGCTAGGCGCCGAGAATGAAATGACACCACAAAACTGCCTCGCTGCATAAAACTCCCCTACAAGTTTGCAATGCTACACACTGTACGACAATAAGAAAGAGAGTATCTGTACAGTTCCCTTCACATTTCGATGAAGGCAGAACAACTCAAGAGTCAAACGATATTGTCCACTTTCTGCGCAGTGGAAAGCAGTGCGACGCACGTGAGGATCTGCGAGAACTAGCCCTTGGAGACTACTCGTTTGTGTCTCATGTTCACCCACAAAAGGGTGTAGCTGGCCGCCAAGACTGCCGGGCACTACATAGACAGATGGAGGGTATGCCTGAAGCAGGACAAGGGACAGCTCGACTGAGGTAACTATACCAGACGGCGGCAACCAAGTCACGCAGCACGTCTGCCGCGGGCATACTACCCCAAAAAACATTTGGCCATGCTGCATGTCTGCGCACTTTGCGCCAGTACAGAAAACAGTATCTGCACATGTGCTGTACGGCGTGGGTGGGATAGGGCCTATAACTGCAGACGTGAGAACGGCAAGCGCTGTTCGGCCACATTGGGAAGNGGCGTGGGTGGGATAGGGCCTATAACTGCAGACGTGAGAACGGCAAGCGCTGTTCGGCCACATTGGGAAGGAGTGCGACTCACGAGATGAGCTGTTTGCAGTTCCACCGGCCAACCACTCGAGTCTTGTCTCCAGTGACTCCCCATAGACTGCAGCTGGCCGCCAACGCTGCCGGGTACTCCAGAGGCGGAGGGATGTTCTGCCTGAAGCAGGACAAGGGGCAATCGCCAGCTCGACTGAGCTAACTAACCAGGAGGCGGCAACTAAATCACGCAGCCGGACTGCCGCGCGTCCTACTAAATCCAACAACAGGCGGCCATGCTGCATGCCTGCACGCTTTGTGCCAGTACGGAAAACAATATATGTACATTCGCTATACAGCGCAAGTGGGCCAGGGGTACTAGCTGCAGAAGTGAGAATAGCTTGCTCAGTTCGGTGACACTGGGAAGAAGTGCGACTCACGAGAATTTCTGGGTGCAGTTCCATCTGCCAACCACTAGGTACGGGGGCCCATTCACTCCCCAAAAGATGCAGCTGGGCGCCAAGGCTGCCGGGGACTCCAGGGTTGGATATATGGTATGCCTGAAGCGGGACAAGGGCCAATCGCCAGCTCGACTGAGCTAACTAACCAGGAGCCGGAAACTAAATCACGCAGCACGACTGCCGCGCGCTATACTACACTCAAAAAAGGCGGAGATGTTCCATGTATGCACACTTTGCGCCAGTGCAGAACACACCATCTGTATATCTGCGGCACAGCGTGGGTAGGGAAGGGCCTATAACTGCAGACGTGAGACCCGATTACGCAGTCTAGGAACAATGGGTAGAGGCGCGACTCACGAGATGATCTGGATGCAGTTGCATCGGCCAACCACTCGTGTCTTGTCTCCATTCACTCCCCACAGACTGCAGCTGGCCGCCAACGCTGCCGGGCTCTCCAGAGGTGGGAGACTGCTCTGCCTAAAACAGCACAAAGAGGCAATCGGCAGCTCGACTGAGCTGCCAGGCGCCGATAATGAAATGACACAACAAAACTGCCTCGCTGCATAAAACTCTCCAACAAGTTTGCAATGCTACACACTGTACCACAAGAGTCAAACGATATTGTCCACTTTCTGCA
>NW_013568556.1:7638-8838 GCF_000499745.2 Eimeria mitis
TAGGCGCCGATAATGAAATGACACAACAAAACTGCCTCGCTGCATACAACTCTCCAACAAGTTTGCAATGCTACACACTGTACCACAAGAGTCAAACGATATTGTCCACTTTCTGCACAGTGGAAAGCAGTGCGACAGACATGAGGATCTGCGAGAACTAGCCCTTGGAGGCTGCTCGTTTGTGTCTCATTTTCACCCTCAAAAGGGTGCAGCTGGCCGCCAAGGGTGCCGGGCACTCCGTAGACAGATGGATAGTATGCCTGACGCAAGACAAGGGACAGCTCAACTGAGGTAACTGTACAAGGCGGCAGCAACTACGTCACGCAGCAAGACTGCCTCGCTGCATACACCCCTCCAATAGCAGGCGGGCATGGGGCAAATCCACGAAAATACGAAGGAAATACTTGTGAAATAGCGGTGGAGCATTCGTGAACGCCGAGCGGATAACTTCAGATCCGATGCCACGTTGTGCGCTTTGTGCAGCATTTAGAAGGAGGTGCAACTCACGTGAGGATCTGGGTACACTTGCACTGGCCAACTGCCCGTTTGTGGCTGCCATCCGCCCCCGAAAGACTGCAGCTGGTCGCCAACGCTGCCGGGAATTTCTGAGGTGGAGGGCACGTCTGCCTGAAACAGGACAAAGGGAAAGCGAGAACTCGATTGGGGGATGTATATTCGGAGGGGAAGCCCAAACCCTGCCAGAAGGCAGGCCCGCTGTGTACACCTCTCCAACAGCAGAAGGACGTGCTACACGCCTACACGTTTTACGCAAATGCTGAATGTAATATCTGTAAATTTCTTATCAAGTATCAGTATTGGCGTGACCAATACCTGCAACCTTGAAACCAGAATGCGCAGTTTGCTTGCAGTGGGGGATGTTCGACTCACGTAAGGATTTTGGTGCAGTACCGCCGGCCACTCATCCGGGTGTGTTTCCCACTTGCCCCCCGAAGACTGAGACTGACTGCTAAGGCTAGTGAGCATTCCAGGATTGGAAGCCGTGTCTGCCTGAAACAGAAGAGAGCGCAAACAATAGCTGTATTGGGGTAGCCGTATCAGGTGGCGACAGCTAAACACCAGAAGAAAAGCCCGCTGCACCGCGGCATACACCCTCCAACAACAGACGGAACGGTGCACCCTTTAAAGTAATGCTGCAGATAATAACTGTAAATCCCTTCCCGCACATCCGTGAATGCGTGA
>NW_013568556.1:8986-11873 GCF_000499745.2 Eimeria mitis
GCTTGAGAGACTTTCCAGGAGAAACCGACAACCCCGACAACCCTAATTGCTCTCAGCTTCCTTAACAGCAACTGAGCGTCACCGCTGTGAAAAGTGTATAGGCACTTAGCATGCAAAACCGCTTGGCTTGGATTCTCGAGTGGAACTTCGTGGCTACAGTCCCACATGCAACAGCACTTAGATATGTGAACTTACCACCGTAAGCTGCGCGGACCCCTGATCAGTGTCTGCGTCTATCCAGTCTTCAGGGTACTGCCCGTCCCCAGCGTGCTGAGCCGTCCAGCCAGGCAAAGGTACGGAGGGGCTATCTATAATCTGCTGGAGGAGCCATGCATCAACTGTAGATGACTCCTGCAAGTATGGATCTGCCATTGTCGGGCCATGGGCTGTTGCTGACTCTGCAGTTTCACTGACTGCGTCCGGACTTACCTGTAGGCCGCCATGAGCTTGTTGGTAAGAAGAAGAACTCCCCGAAGGCGACTCCAATGGGGGGAAAGGCTCGCTGCGCGAAACGATTGTCGCAATACCTGTTGGCTTCTCCACCAACGGCCTTTTTGCTCGGTGACTGCCATCGTCAACGTCATTGTTGCGCCGTTTTCTCTCTCTTCCAGCTACTCGGATGAGGGGGTCTGGGCTCCATCCAGGTGTGTGGGGGGCCAGAAGCCCTCCCCCGTTCTCTGTTTTCCCATCTGTGCTCAATGAAGCACGCAACTCGTGACATTCATCCTCCTCATTGCCGCTAGCCAGCCGCCGGTCNCATCTGTGCTCAATGAAGCACGCAACTCGTGACATTCATCCTCCTCATTGCCGCTAGCCAGCCGCCGGTCGACTGGACCCTGTTGTTTGCGAGGGGGGGCCCTTCGAGCAAGGCAATAGTGGACGGCCACGATGAAAAATAAAAATGCTATAACAGTAGCAGAAGTTACACGTGCCAAGTACGGTCTCTCATGAATGTCGGAATTTGAACCGGGTCTGTAGACACTAGCAATGGTGTCTGGAGGTGGAGAGGACAGGGGCACAGCTCCCTCCTGCTGGCCATCTAGGAACCGAGGGTCCTGAGCCCACGGAACTACTTGCATTTCACATTAAATGGAACAAATTCTCGAAATAAAGGCTGGGAATTTCCCTATACGCCTGTGAATAATAAAAGATGACAGAAACTGGAGCACGCCACGCCTTGGTTTGCGCACGAGTTGCGCAACTGAGTGAAAACAAACGAACTCCGCCATATGTGCTAAAGGGAACAACAAAATACAAAGACTTTCCACTCATTGAAAAAGAATGGTGATGCCTGAAAATATATTCACAGACGCCAGGCCTACACGTCTCTCGATGCAATCGATTGTGCTGCCAGCAGCCGTTGCCGGTTCGTCTCGATCTCAGACTAGGGCTACTCAACTCGTAGCTGACTGCAGCCTATGGAGAAATTTCCTCTTCTTTTTTCATCTCATTCGTAATAAAAATGTAATTCATTCTGTCCAGGCTCGCGAGAAATCATCTTCGGAAGCAGAGCAGCGGCCGAGCATGATGAGTGATGGAAAGCAGCCAAAGATGGCGAATGACTAAACACAAAACTTTTGCAGAACTCTCGCTCGGGCCTGCAAGCCTTATTGCCTGGCTTTGAACTGTAGCTTTCTTGTGGCTTTCATGTTGGATGAGTCCGTCTTGTCTGACGTACAAGTTTTGTTGTTTCTCTTCCTTCACTGCACGAGTAAAGGTAATATACTGCAGGAAACATCTTCCGTGCAAAAAACTTTGTATCTCAGACCCCCTCCAGCATATGCAACTGGCGCGCACCTGGCAGTGACCTCTTGCTGCTGTGGGCTCTCCAGTTGTGTCTGTGTAGCGAGATTACTTAATCATAGCAACAGGTTGTCGTGAGGGGCAGCATATTCAACATCGCTCTCCACTGTCATGAATCGCAACGTTTACAGCTGCAACGCCTGATACACAGTAAACCTACATGGGATCATAAGGCGCAAGCCCCATCCGTTGCACGTGCTAACACTGTAAACAACTGTTAACCACATACTTCTCCGTCAGCTCTCAGCCAGTTGTATGTGTGTAACCTAACTTTTAGGACCTCTAAAACTTATTGAGGCTGCTCATTTCATAGGGATTTGGCGCGCTGCGTGCTGCTGCCTTCATGGCGGTGAGCTGCAGCTGACCGAGGTTTCGTCTCTCGAGCCCTCTTCTGTTGCGACGCCGCCTAATGCAGCACCACGCCTCACACCCACGCAGCCTCAGCTGCGCCTCTGAAACCAAGTAGAATAGCGTAAGCTCTTTTTGTCAGGAATACAGGCTTTTAGTTGAATGAGGTTCCTAATATATACTTCCGCCAGCAGGCGTATTCTTGCATTCATTCTTTAGCACGGCGCTCGAGAGTGTGAATTTGAATACTCTTGGCATTTTGTCTTAGCTGCATTTTCTCGTTCACTTTTCTGCAATGCCGTCTGCAGCATATCTTGCAGCCTGCCTATTACGCTTCCCTGCTGCTCAAGCAGATGCACGAGGCCGCTGCGAGCATCTGCTGCACGGTTGCAGCTCAGGCGACAAATGTTGCAAATGCTATACTAGTCACTGAGACCCGGCCCCTACTGCAATGTATTCTCTACATAAAACTGAATTTTATAGTGTATGGAATACATGCAAGTATATAGGAATACTATATAGAATAAATTACTTCTAGTTGAACACTCCAGGGGTCCGGATCTCCCGAAGGTTTCTACATATTTTCTCTTTGCACCCGCTGACCCTACCTGAGGCCACCGGGGCCCTTCTCGGCATCCTTCTGACGGCAATTTGTTTCTTAGGTGCAACTTGACCTTTTTTAGGCTGCGGCAGAGCCCCATGGGGGCCCCTTAGGGGTCCCTTGCGGGACTATTGA
>NW_013568557.1:0-300 GCF_000499745.2 Eimeria mitis
ATGGAAGTCGAAATCCGCTAAGAAGTGTGTAACAACTTACCTGCCGAATGAACCAGCCCTGAAAATGGATCGCGCTGCAGCGGGTTACCGATACCAGGCAATTATGAACACTCAACTTTCCGCGGTAATGAGTAGGAAGACGTGGGGATCGTAACAAAAGAATACACACCTTGTGTCTGACGTCGGCTAAACCCTAAATTTCTGCTTTTCTGTGTTTCTTTGTCTCGGCTGGAAACGCAAAAATAAATACACCCATCGAAAGTGAACAAAAGCAGCAGCAGCAGCGCCAGCTGCTGCTGC
>NW_013568557.1:583-789 GCF_000499745.2 Eimeria mitis
ACCGATTGAAATACTGCAGGCAGGCTAACCAGTGCAACACAAACTTCATCTGGGTTTAGCCAAGGAAGAAACCACAACCATAATTGCCTGCCTGCAACTTCAGCAGTAGCAACAGCAACGACAGCAGCAAAAGTAACCGCAGCAGCAGCAAGAGAAGGTGCAAGAGAAGAAAAAGTAGCAGCAGGAGCAGCAAGACGAATAGATAC
>NW_013568558.1:0-535 GCF_000499745.2 Eimeria mitis
CAAGGGCTCCTGAATTCATGTTCATGAGACACTGCACTAAGTCAAAGCTTATCTCCAGGCTTGAAGGCGTGTACGTATCAGCTGCACGACTATAGGCGTATGTCTATGCCAACGGAACCGTTACCCACCGCCTGGTCTGCCACATTGTGGAGCCGCTCATACGGTAGCCGCATCGTGCATCACGTCAAATGTTGAATCTGCTCAGCTATGTCTTTTCTCGTCTTCTAGCACGCTCATCGAATTTGTCTGCTACCGGTTGTAGCAACGCGGCAGCCGCAGCAAGAACAGTCACCACAAAAACAACTTACATCTACGGAATGACGGTATTCGCGCTTGTCGCCATTAAACATGCTTTTTCGCCTTCCCACAAGATACTTTCATGCATGATTTTCTACCAATAAGCTGCTGCGCATGTGTTTCCTTTGGATTCATGCAATTACAACCGCATTGCGTGTTAAGGCACGTGGTGTTCATCTCAAAATTTGCAGTTAATAGAAGGTGCAGGTGCATGATCACGAGGTTGAGAATACTGGTT
>NW_013568558.1:571-789 GCF_000499745.2 Eimeria mitis
ACATGCCCCACCATACGCCTCTAGAGGCGTTATGCAAGATGTCCCGCCATACGCCTTTAAAAGCGTAACAAGAGAGCTTTATGAACACAGTAGCACCTCGATATGTAGGGAGGGACTACACTATAAACTGCTGCAGATATTGGGTTGTCCATGCAGTGCGTTCTGCAATCCCTAGTTCTTCTGTCAGCACCTTTTTGTTTTCTTGCGCTATACAACCT
>NW_013568559.1:0-286 GCF_000499745.2 Eimeria mitis
CTGCTGCTGCTGCTGCTGCTGCTGTTGCTGCTGTTGCTGCTGTTGCTGTTGCTGCTGCTGCTGCTCTTTCAGCTGCAGCAGACTCCCCAGGAGCAGCGGTAATGCATCCATTCTGCTGCTGCTGCTGCTGCTGCTGTTGCTGCTGCTGGAGGGTTTGGTGCGTTTCTTCGTGCTGCTGTTCTTGGGGGTTTGCATCAGCAGCAGCAGCAGCAGCATCAGCAGCAGCAGCAGAAGCAGATGCTGCATGCAGCAGCAGCCGCTGCTGCTGCTGCGCACACACCGCACG
>NW_013568559.1:570-788 GCF_000499745.2 Eimeria mitis
CTGCTGCTGTTGCTGCTGCTGCTGCTGCTGCTGCTGCAGGTGCAGGTTGTGTGGGTTTGCAGTGGTTGCTGCAGCAGCAGCAGCAGCCGTCGTCTGATCGTTCCCGCTGCCGTTGATGCTGTTACTGCTGCTGCCACTGTAACTGCTGCTGCTGCTGCTGCTGCTGCTGCTGCTGCTGCGTGTACAGAGTACGTGGGCCCCCGCCCTGCTCCACGCAA
>NW_013568560.1:0-262 GCF_000499745.2 Eimeria mitis
TTTTTTCTTTCTTTTTTTATTTCTTTTTTTATTTCTTTTTCTTTATTTCTTTATTTGTTTCTTTCTCTTTTTTTATTTGTTTTCCCTTTTTTTCTCTCTTTCTCTCTCTTTCTTTTTTTTTGTTTTTTTCTCTTTTCTTATATCCTTTATATCTCAACTCAGTCTCTGTTTTTCTGTCTCTTGCTCCTCGTTTGTCTTTTTTTTTTATTTTTATTTTTATTTTTTTTTTTATTTTCTTCTTTTCTCTCCATCTTTCCTTTTA
>NW_013568561.1:0-601 GCF_000499745.2 Eimeria mitis
ATTGAGGTGATTTGGAGGTCCTTTATGACTGCAATGCATCAGAAAGTGCGTTGATTTGCATTATTCCCATTTACACGTGCTTTCAGTTGCCACTAGACATGCCCCGGCGGCGGTCCCGTACGTTAGCCGAAATCGTATATTGCTATTTCATTCAAACGGAATAAGGGCAGCCTGCAAGTGGATGCCGTCATTCCTATCCAATCACGCCCTCCCTCTATAGTGCGCGCTCAAGCACTGTGGTTGCATGTACTATAGACAAGAGTAGTGTTGAACAACAGGCGGTATGGTCGAATTGTCCGCCCTTTGCACTGCTAAGGAAAACTCACAGGCTGAGAGGTTATTTTCAGTCTATCGGAAGACGTGAATGCGGTCAGCTGTTAACGAGCGTACTGCATAAAAGCACATCATTCGGCACATTTGCTTTTTGGGGACTGGTCTGGGTCAGCCGAACATTTATGGCGCAGGTTGAGGAGAAAGAAGCTGCGTGGCGATGGAGCTTAAACCGCATGATACATCAGGAAGTAAGCTTGATATCAGGGGCGATTGTTCATAGATGGCACGCGGGTGAACGTGTGATATTCATAAGGAATCGCAACTGCTT
>NW_013568561.1:609-1735 GCF_000499745.2 Eimeria mitis
AAAAAAGGACCACCTATCGTTGGTGACTAGAGTGGCATGCACCAGGAGGTACGCATTGTTTCTTCTCCAGGTGCGCGAACAGCGCTCGAGCCATTAATAAGTGTATGGCTGTGTAATTATTTTCCGGAGTTGTACCTCAAAACCTGCGAAATATTTGGCGTGCAGAAGGACGAAGGCGGTTTCTTTAGAGCATGGCAATGCGACACATCTTCCAGTCCAGCCGTTGTTGACCTCGGTAAAAAATAGCAATTATTATCGCCATCTAGCAGTTGCACCCCGTTTGGCGGTAGTCGAATGGCTACCGAATAACAAAACCAGCATGTCAAGGCAAAATGGGAGCGTCGTATACCAGGAAGTGCGATTGATGCCCAGGGCTTGCAAACGGGCCGCTTGGCGGATAGGAATTGCTAAACAATGCGGTCTTTGGAGCATACAAACAAGCTACGTATTGTGGACATATGTTTCGGTGATGCTTGGCCGTTATATATGATGATTGACTCGTGANAAACAAGCTACGTATTGTGGACATATGTTTCGGTGATGCTTGGCCGTTATATATGATGATTGACTCGTGACGTTTGAGTCCCCAATCAGCTCGCGCATGGTAGCCTGAAAGCGTTTTTTGTCGCTGCCATGTTGTTGCGTTTGAATTGCAGTTGTGCAAATTGGCCATATGAACCAAGGTTCGAAAGAAATTTCACGCATCAGGCAGTAAGCTTGCGTTATAGAGCAGACAATTTAGGACCATGCAAAACTGTACAACTAGCCTCGAGGAGTAAATATGCGAAGCGTTGAAAAAGAAGGAAGCGAAAACGTTTGGAAAAAGCTGTAGAGTCCTTCGAATGGACGTGGTTAATACGATAAACGTCCCAGCATACGTTTAAATTTTTATCGATAAATTCAGTTAGTGCCATGCACTAGAGAGTACGCTTGATCTGCTTGTGAAATATTAAAGAAGCGCATTCCGACAACTGGCAACTTTGATGCCCTTTAGTTGCCGCGGAGCAGTGTGAAAATGCCCTGCGCACCTGCCACAGAGTTGGGTAAGTTCTGCCTCCCATAATAGGCACTGCTGTCTTCCAGCCTAGTGGGTCGTTGAGAGGGTTCGGGTTGCTCAAGGGGTAAT
>NW_013568561.1:1977-2091 GCF_000499745.2 Eimeria mitis
ACTGCACGCTGAGACTGACGAAGCGCCGTTGACGTCTGTAGTTTGATCGGCTGTCTTCTCGAGAAGTCACTTCCGGTGAATTTGTCCATTCTAGCATTTCCACGTTCTCCGGAG
>NW_013568561.1:2191-2369 GCF_000499745.2 Eimeria mitis
GTTGAAAGTCACTGTAGCGGCCACTAGAACCCTTGTGGTCCTTACGCCGTTTTCGATGCGCTTTACTGCACGCTGAGACTGACGAAGCGCCGTTGACGTCTGTAGTTTGATCGGCTGTCTTCTCGAGAAGTCACGTCCGGTGAATTTGTCCATTCTAGCATTTCCACGTTCTCCGGAA
>NW_013568561.1:2460-2603 GCF_000499745.2 Eimeria mitis
CTCGTTACAGGAAGTGTGTAGCAAAGCGGTGTGGCTGTTCAGTATTACGCGGAGATGCAGGGTGGTGGCGGCGGGACAGTGCCATGCGTCGAAAAGCGCGGCTGATCAATGGAGCCCAACAACTTGCACGTGTGCACGGCCAC